>NC_072767.1:20115737-20272996 GCF_022539595.1 Amphiprion ocellaris | reverse complement strand
TGGCACACATTATATCTGACACTAAAGCTGCATATAAAGTGCATTAAAAGCGGCACCGATACGAAAATAAACATTTACTTACCAAACTATCAGAGTCCTTTCAATGTCTGCTGGTAGAATCAGTCGAAGGCAGAAAACTGGTTAAACAAGCCAACGGGCAGGAAAACTGTCTGTGGCAAAATGTTCTGCTGCTCCACCGATAAATAAACCAACAGTTATTATATCAGAATTAATCCAAACAAGGAGAGCAGAGTCTCTGCTGCCTGCTCCATAGGACCTGTCAATCATTCCAGACCGGACTGTCAATCAAGTAGCCCCGCCCCATGGCTTCGCAAAACTTTAACGCTCTATAAAAAAAAAATCTGTATTGATTTATTTTAAGATCGGCCACCTGATCTGTCATTCTGACCATGAAAACTAACGAAAAAAAATGTATGTACAGTTTATGCACCGTACTCTGGCTACACACTTGCTGATGACAACTTCCGGTCTCAGAAAATGAAAAAACTGACCTTTTTTCGTTTCTGTCTCTTACTGATTTTACTTTCTTGTAATTCTAAATATAAAACGAAAATCAAATCATTTTTTAAAAAATCGTATATCCCTTTTTGATCATGAAAAGGAAAAACGCCTTGTATTTCAATTTTAATTTTTGTATTTTAAAACGAAAATCAAATAACCACTCGTTTTTTTGTTTTTCCAATACCCGTTTCAGAACGGAAAATCCAATTGCCAGATCCGTACACGGACCGTACACGGACCATATCTGGTGTGAATGCATTTATTTCTGGGGCAAAGTATAGAATAATGATTTCCAAAAAGGATTTATTTCAATTTTGTAGTAATTCAAGCAGCTGCTGTTATCTCATAGTGACACCAGATAGGAGGGATTTTTTTTAGAGGTTGATAAACTAAACCGTGAAGTGAACAGATTACAGCTCCTACTATCTACATTCCACAAATGTCAGAATACAACTTTACCATATTAAAAAAAAAAAAAAAAAAAAAAGCACTTTAGGCAATAAGACGTCCTCATGGTGCTTTTTATACTGCATGTCCACAGTGAAAAGCCGATGTGTCTTGTGCTAAATGTGTGCTTGGTGAGCAAATACAGCTGATTGATAACATGATAATCTGTAAACATACGGTGTAGTGCCAGGAACACTTGTACAACCAATTAACAACTGATGATTGTCGACTAAACAGATACTGATAGAGAAATTTAGATCAAAAACTTGTCACTGCTGGTTCTGTGACCCCCTTTTTTAATAATACAGGCTTCATATTTTGCCTCTAATGAACCATCATCATCATCAAATAGGAGCTTAGATAGCAGAGGCATCATTTGTGTAATTACAGGACAGAGAGTTAATCATTTACCAAACACGCACTTCTTCATATCACAAAAGGATATCGGAGCAAATGCATCTAACCCATACAAATTACGTGATGCTGCTTGACACTGACTGTATTTAAAATATAAATACAGCCATTATTTTTTGCTCTGAATGTTTAATACCTGCTGAGCTACTTGTTGGGATCACCAGCACGTCGATACAGTCGGCTTCAGGTTTTATAAAAATCATTTACTGATGCAGAACTGAATAAAAGCTACATACATGAAACTCTGCACACGTTACACACAGTGAATCCTTATTTAGGTAAGACATTCTTCTGTTCAGGCACCGATACTTTTAAGGACATCAAGCAGGATTTTTTTGCTGGTACATTGCTGAGACCTTACAAAGTAAAAACAGTGACATTGTCTACTTGCAACAGTTTGTTTTAACCCTTTTACTATCTTTCCTCCATGTCTTGAGTTGTATTTTTTTGCATGATGCAGATGCAAATAACGGGAAAGGAAAGGACAAAGGCATACAAAGGTGAGCCCTCCACAGATCTTTAAATTCTTCCTTCAAAATCGAACACTGTACAAACCATATTCAATCACTGAGATTTTTAAAAAGTTCCTTTGTGAAAACTGACGCCAGCTCTTGCATGGTGAATGAGGTGTTTGCCCTGAGACCGTGGAGGACACGAGTGCTGTGTGATTTCATTTGTAGATCTGCAGGGGGTCCAGAGAGTGCAGCTTTGAAGTTAGCTGTTGTATGTCTTGAGAAAGGAGTAGAGTAAAGGAATAAATCATGAAGGAAATTATGATTGAAGTGAGATTGGAAGACTGATGAAGGGTTTGTTGTATGATCAGACAGACTTCTAGCCTTCTTGTTTCTCAACCTGGGCAGCTTTGAAGACAGTCAGAGTATAAAGAGCAGGTCTGTGTCTGTGTTGCAGAGGTCTCACAGTCATGTTAAAGTTGCAGAAAAAAAACATTCAGATGTCACTTTCAAAAGGGTTTAGTGTGAATGCCGATTTTCAGCACCTGGAGGAATATTTTAGCCAATTCGTCACCTGTGGCTCAACTGCATTTACACAAGTTCCAGCTGCTTCGCTGGGCAGAAGTCACACGGCAGCTGGATGTCTGGATGAATGCAAGTTTAGTTTCAGGGTCCAGTGGGCTGAGCATGTCACCTGTATGCTTGGTTGCATTTGTGCAGGTCAGTGTTGGTCTGCTGTTCCCATTTTTGCTCGCTTTGCTATTTTATTTTTGATATAACGTCCACTGACAAGCAAGTCACAGCACTGCTGAAAGGCACCTAAAGGTCATCACATGAATGTCTGTATCTCCTTGATATCCTGTATGAAACAGTCCATCGGCTGGGTTGTCAGCACAGGAGCTTTTTGTGTGATTGTAATACAAAAACCATTTCATAAGGACACAGGATGGACTTGCTATGTTTTCACCTTTAAAGTGTTTTTCTCAATAAAAAGTTCTTTTGAAAATATATCTTTGTATTTCATTCATTCATTCATTCAGGACTTGTGTACTGTATTTACAGAGAGGTTAAAATAACAACACAACATTTTAAAACCGTAATAGTAAGTACACTTGCTTTAAACAGGAAGGCATTACAAAGTCAGACAGCTGTTTATATACTTGTGTAGCTGCGGCAGTGTTTCTTGCACACACCGATGTGCACAGAGGCCTGTTTCTATTGGGTCTCACATGACCAGAGTAGAAATGTGATACTGGGTCCCTGTGTGAGAAGCTAAACTTCTCATATGTGGGTCCCAAGCAGAAAGAGAGCGAGCTTCCCTCTCTGTATCTACAGATCTGCTGTGATGACCGAGTCGTTGTACATCAGTATGTCAGAGTCAGGAGCGAGCAGCGCTGATGTTTGAGAAACGTGCTCCAGTTGTCCCACCCCCTTCTGGGAAACTTGTCCGTACATCTGAGCCGGTCCTCCGCTCCCCGGCATGATGCAGTGGGAGAGCAGCGGCGTGTTGGCATCATGGTTGGAGCCTGTGGTGGAGGGAACGCCGCTGACGTGGCCCGTGCTGGTGGAACCGCTGGCACTGCTGGGTGAGCGGCTTTTAGGAGGTGGCAGGTGGTGCTGGATTACCCTGGTAGGTGGAGCTGGGGGCGCGAAGTGAGCTGGGAAGGCTGCATATCCAGGAGGGATGGGATATCCGTTGACCGGGATGAAGCGTTGGTGGGTTTGGGGCACAGCCATGGGTGTCCATGCTGGGATCGGAGCCATCTGCCCTGGGGCAGGAATAGCCTGGGCCGGGTAGAGGTACCCAGCAGCGGCGGTGGCAGCGTAGCGAGGGTTGCTGAGGTTGCTGACAGGGCTGGCGCTCAGCGAGGTGGTCTGAGTGGTGGCGTTGCCTCCTCCGCCAGACGGTGTGCTGGAGCTGGCGTGGGATGACAGGCCTTCCCAGGCTCGCAGGCGGGTGTGGATGTCCTTGAAGCGTGGTCGCCGTGCTGGTCCCTCCTGCCAGCACTCAGTCATCAAACCATAAAACCTGGAAGACAACGAAGATGTTCAGATTCTTTCTGAAAGCACATTTTAACAAATAAGTCTGAATATCTAAAATATTAAATAGACATGAAATCACTTTCTTGTTGCAGTAAAACTACTGACAGGTGAGGTTAATGTGGATATCATTTTGACACATGCCACACATTGTTTTGGACCCACAACAACCTCCAAAGGCAATGACAGTCTACCACACCAGCAGCTTCTCCCAGTAGAACAATGCAGTCCACCACAACACAACAACTGCTCAGGAATGGCTCAAGGTTGAGGCCCCAGACATCGACCTGGACCCTAAACTCCCCAGATCCCAATCCGATATAGCAGGTACAGTGTCTGCCAGAACAAGACCTATTCACAAAGGTCCCATCTTGCAACCCACAGTCAATGGCCATAGTCCCAGTGCCAAAAACCAAGGGACACCCAAGAGGTCCTAGGTCCATGTGGTTGGTCAGAGATGTTTTTGTGCAGGGAGGACGGGTGGTCTCAATACTGTGGCTGATTGATGTCAATGATCATTGCTTATTTAGTTATTTCTGTGATATGTTAAATTGACATCTATGAAAACCTCACACGTTCTATATTTTTATCGTTAGAACAAGGACTTATTTGAGTGATAAAAATGTAGATGATTCGTAAGTAGTAGGTGCTGTATCTCTATATGTGATCAGAATGATATAAAATAGCTGCCTGCCTTTCCTACAATACCTTGGGACAGACACAAGCACATCTGTGGTTTAAATTCTTTCATAAAAATGCCTAAATCCTGACGACAAAGAAAAGAAGTCGAAATAATGAACTCTCTGGAATTCCCTCGGATTTCAATGGTAAAATTTAACATGGGGGAAAATGAGCAGATGTTTCTGTTTTGACTTTATTGGTGTGCAACCATCATTTAGTTTCATGGTCGAGTCCTCCAAAAAGGAGCTGAAGGTTGAAACTGAAGGATTATTACACTCTGCGGAATGTATTTTACGCAATCCAGCTCTCTTTCTCTTGTGTCTGGCTGTTTTTTTCTTTGAATTTATTAACATTTAGCAAATGAGTTTATTCCTAGGTCTTAATATTGCATGTGACATCTTATCAGCAACTTACTGCATTTTAAGATTTTAATGACCTGTTAGATGACACCTTTTTAGTTTGAGACAGAGTTAAGTCTTCAGTATTAAAAACAGCAGTGGAATTGGAAATGCAACACAAGGTTGAACTAAATTTGTTGCCTTGCTGACCCAAGACATTTCAAGTTGTCCTAACCTTCAAGTTACATGCAGTCCCTCCTCATATTATAGCCTACTGCAACAATGAACACAGCATACCTTGGTGGACAGTCCTCAGGGCAGGGCAGCAGCTGCCTCTTTCTCACCATCTCCATCACTTCCTGGTTGGAGAAGCCATAGTAGGGCTGCAGACCGTAGCTGAAGACCTCCCACAGCACGACTCCAAACGACCAGATGTCTGAGTCTGTGGTGAACTTGCCGTAGGCGATGGCCTCGGGGGGCATCCAGCGGATAGGCAGCAGGGTCTTCGGCTGGAGGCAATAGTAGTCTGAAGAGTAGATCTCTCTGGAGAGACCCAGGTCGGAAATCTTGATGTGGAGCTGCTCACCTACTAAGATGTTCCGAGCTGCAAGGTCTTTATGGATGTAGAAGTGACTGGACAAGTACTCCATCCCAGCAGCCACCTGATGCAGAAGAGATTATTCACGGATTAAATACATGCAATCTTACCAGAAAAAGACATGATTAATTAAACAGTGATCTAAACTGAATTTGCAAACCTCCTTAAATAATCATTTCCTGTTTGTTAATACAGAAGTATGTATAATGGTCTTGGCAGGACGTTTGCAGAGTGAGAGTCTTGTTGATGATTTTTCCAACTTGCTACCCATTACTCTAATATGGTTGAATATTAATGTATTTCTTAACCACAGCTGTAGTTAAATAAAGGCAGAAGTGAATCAGCGTTACAACTGGAAACAACAGAGTTGCTGAATTTATCCAACAGCAATCCACAAAAATTAAAAGAACTGACTGTTTTTCCTGTTTTCAATTTATCTTAAATTTGAGTTGGCATTTGCAATTCGATGCTCAGCCAAGTTCAGCGTCCAGATGTTTGTTATTGCAGTGGTAGATCTCTGGAGCTGTTGTGTCAGTGTTTCTATGCTTTCTGACACAGGTGCTCATGTTTCCTACTGATGACTCACCAAGGAGCTTGAGGCACAACTGATTTTTGGATGCATCATCACCTGTCACAATCTTGGCAGAAAATGAGTAGGACCTATATTTTCTAAATGTTTAAACAATTCCTTCCACTTTGCTTCTCCGTTGTGGGAAAATGCACATAATTCACAAGGTTTAGATGTGCTGAACTGACTACATTGTTTTAAAAACATTTTTAAAACTGGCCCAACTCTTCTTTCATCTATACCAAGAACAGAGTTTAAAGGGTGTATAATCCTACCTGTATGGACATATGCAGAAAGTCGCCATGATCCAGGCTGGATTTCACCGTACCATCCTCATCACTGCTACAGCCGACGTCAGAGTGCGGTGAACGCATGATGAGGAACTCGTGGAGGTCCCCTTGCGGCAGAAACTCAAACAGCATGCAGACCGGCTGCTCCTGAGTAACCACACCCAGCAGACACACCACATTGGGGTGCTGCAGCTCAGTCAGCACTGCTGCCTCCTTTGATGGAATTCAGATACATAATGGTGAATTTCAAGCAAAAAAAAAAAAAGAGAAGCAGCTTCATATCAAAAAAAAAGAAAAATTACAAATGGAATATTATAGATATTTACGAAAGCCTCAAAACTTGAAGTGATGCACAGTTTAAGTTAGTGTCCTAACAGCGCTTCATTAGTTTTCAGAAAAAAATAAACACTACAAAAAGATGTTGGGTGTAGTGTCACTTTTAAAGCAGGCAGTTCAAGAATGCCTCATTTTCTGTAAATAGAAAGTAAGGATTATATTTTACTCATGTCATCTGTTTGAATCCTCCTTAAAATCTAAATTTGTCTGGTCCATGTGCCAGTAGTTACAGTTTATTTCTGGAACTATTTCCAGTGAGTTCATCCACAGTTCAGTAATTTCTATCCATATACAGTCACCACTTGCACACTGCATTTATCTTCTGTGGAAATATAACAAATCTTGTGTGAAGAGACCTCTTTCCACAATAATGTAGTTCATAACAGGAGATTATTTTAGTAACACATTTCATTTCACTAATCCACACGTAACTAACGGAAGTGTGGCTTTTAAATTACTATTTAACATTATAGCTACTATACAGGTTGGTATTTTTTGTATCTTCAAAAATCAAAAGTTTTGAATTTAAAATAAATTGAAAAGTAGCACTGAACCTACATCTTTGGAGGCAGTGATTTAAAGCGTACCTGTTGGAAGTCACCCCACTGCTGAGCGTTGGAAATGTCCTTCAGAGTCTTTATTGCCACCAGCTGTGCCTGGTCCATGCCTGGCAGGTACAGGTGACCCTTGTAGATTTTCCCTAGCATACATTCTCCAAGCTCCTCCATGAAACGTACAGCTGACAGAGGAAGCTCTTTGGCTTTACTCTGCAGAGGGAAGAAGAGAAGGGGAAAAAGAAGAAAAACTGTTAAGTGGCATTAATGGGTAGAAGAGATGTGACAGAAAAATTAGCTAATTATTTTTTTTGTCAGCTCAGCACCGTGTCCTCACCATTATCCTTGAATGGAAAAGTGAAATGATGACATGCAGTTTACATTGCTGCTTCTAATTCGCCTCAGGCAAACTGCCTGATATAACACTAAATACTGTAATGTTTAAGCTGTAAAAACAGTAAAACTACAGCCCAGAGAGTTGATAATCATTATAATCAGACTCAATCCACGACATCAGCTCTTAATAACTGCCTTTACACCTTGGGAAATGATGTGGGAAAGTAATGAAATCTGGCAACACGTCCACAACCTAAAAATGTCATTCAGCTGACAGGTTAAGCTGCGTTTAGCAATTAGTTCTCTTGCCAGTAAACTGTAGAAGCAGCTGCAGGAATAACAGAAAATGCTGTAGCGCTCTTTGTGAGGGATGACTTTCCATCTGCAGTCTCTCATGCCTACTGCAGAGTGGAGCTTGGTTTGTACATCTAAATCCAATGAGACTGAGCTGAACTGTGGGGTTATGAGAGGGTCGCAAATGATTTACAATTCAGCTGGTGATTATCAAGCTTAATTAAAGATAAGAGCAACTCGGTTTCAGTTTTAAAGTATCCCCTTTCAGCAAAGCCAGAAAATGCATTCAAACCCAGATAGCTGAATTCTGTAAGCCTCTTTCAGACATGACCTTCTTTCTATTAATCTGATGACATCTGAATGTGTCAGCTTCACGTCTAAATGAGCACTAAATCATTGCTACAGCAATTTTACTACATCAGATTTGCTCACATTTACACATCACTTTATACATGACACAAGTCTGAACTACATGCAGCAGTTCCCATAACAGACTGTTATGCACAAGATTATGAGTTATCAGTTAGAAAGGACACTACAGAGCAGTGGAGTGTAATAAAGTGACACTACATACATTTTACTACCTTACTAGTGTAAAACTATTGTTAAAATTATTGTTAAAAAGTGTTTTGCTGTTATATAATGACATAAAAATGATACTAAACAGGAACAAAAATAGAAATATAGGCATCAATCAGTTTTTTCAGGCAATGTAGTTGCTCTCTGGATGGTGGTACTGGAGGCAGTTCCTAGCCAGCCATTCTGAGGCTACAGCTTCACTGGTGTTCGAGGCCTTCAGATCTCTCTTAAGCCCCTTCTAATCTGATGGCAACTGAATTTGTCAGCTTCATGTCTAAAATCGCACCCTGTCACTTTCCTGTAAAAGTTGCACCAGCAATCTTCCCAGATCAGACCCAGTAGCATTTCTGTGTCACTTTTAACGTGGCACAAGTCTGACCTGCACCCAGTAATATTAATGGACAGGCATATACTGTACAAGTAACTGCAATTAAAGTTGTGTCTTGTCACTTTAATGGATCGAAGTAGCCACCATTGTTTGAAAAAGGCTTAATGGACATCTTGTAGCACAGTCGGTGATTGACTCTGGGATGTTTTCTCTGCACTGATTCTCGGTAAGGAGACATCCAGTCATACTCTATTGACCAATCAGTGCACCTGCCTCTATACAGCTACATGATGTTGATTTCAGCTCTGTCCTGGATGCTGAAGTTTGGCACTTTATCCTGCCAGGTGAAGATCTGGATGCACTGAAAGCTGTGCGTTTGAAAGGCACTGAGCTTTTCGTCTTGTTGGGTGTGTAATGTTCAGGACTCTCTGTCACACAGATGGGCACCTCATACAACTTGCTGAGCCAAAGCATTCTGTACAACATAATTATCTGGCTGCTCCCTCACTGTCAGTCTGCTATAGGGGGGGGAAATGCCTTGGCTTGTCTATATTTCTTTACATCAATCACAGTCATTACGTGCGGCGCTAAGCAAAGAATGCGGATTTGGTGTTCCTTCAAAAAAATGCTGGGTGGAATTGTTGAGGTGGGACATTCGCATGCAGGGAGACAAGCACTGACTTCAAAACAAAGAATCCACTAAAAAAAAAAAAAAAAACCTGGCACAGCTGCTTTACTACAAGAACCAAATCCTGACAAGTCAATGTCAAGCTTTTACCCGCAGCTTTCATTCAGTGCGGCAGACTAGCTTGCTACTGGCCCCTCCTCTCTTTATAAGTCTTGAAATTGTGCTTAATACAATATAATTAACATATCTTTTAAATTTAAAGTTAATAGTGTGCATCAGCCCAGACTTTTTAACATCCGCAGCATC
Source organism: Amphiprion ocellaris (assembly GCF_022539595.1). Lineage (NCBI taxonomy): Eukaryota > Metazoa > Chordata > Actinopteri > Pomacentridae > Amphiprion > Amphiprion ocellaris. The sequence goes on along the minus strand of NC_072767.1, from coordinate 20,263,285 downwards.
TGAGGCAAAACCGTGGTCCATCCATCCTTTATCTATACGCCGCTTCATCCTCATTAGGGTCATGGAGGGGTTGGAGTCTATCCCAGCTGACTGAGGCTACATATAGAGAGAAACAACCACACTCATAATTTAGTACAGGGAGAACATGCAAACTCCATGCAGAAAGATCCCAGGTCCAGGCCGGGACGTGTACTGGGGATCTTCAAGCTGCAAGGCATCAGTTCAAACCACCGAGTCACTGTCCAGCCCTCTAAAGCCACAGTAAGTATTCAAATTAATAAATAAATAAATTTTTCACTCGATAATGCGCTGTGATGAGGTTGGTGTTGAGCTCCCTGTGTGTGTGTGTGTGTGTGTGTGTGTGTGTGTGTGTGTGTGTGTGCGTGTATGATTGTGTGAATGAAAGGGAGCTGCAGTGAGCGTGAGTATGCTGATACTTGGGAGAAGATAAAGGGTGAGGGGAGGCTGGCAGAGATTTTCAGATTCCAGGAACTCCGAGATGAATAATGAAATTCCTCTGTGAGCAACACACACACACACACACTCACTCTCTCTCTGAGGGGGGTGCTGAGTGTGTGTGCTGTACGTTTTGAGAGACACAGATGTTTTCAGTTATGAGTTCGTTTCAGCCGTTCTTTCCTCCCCACACCCAAACCCTCAGATCCTCTTCACACCACCGCACATTTGTGCGTGTGCATGTTTGTGTGTGTCTAAATAGATTGTCACAGCCAATGACCCCTGGGCGACCCTGCAGCAAAGCCTGCTGGGTAGGAGCCGAACCAAAGACAAACTTGTCCATAATGAGAACAGGAAACAAAGACACTCGACCTGCAATAATATATGGGGATCTGCCACTCAAATCACATAGAAATCCTTTATGTTAATAGTATTTAGCTACAAAATTAAAGACATGTATTGGTAAACAGGTGAGAACTGCATTCCTGTAAAAGCTTTTTCAGTCTAACAATGGATGTTTATGCGCTCTGATATGCGAGGACCATATTTCAGGTCTACAAGGACCATTCAAAATCAACTGTATAATTCCATAACTGCACGGTTGTCACTGGAAAAATTTTCTTGATCCTCTGTAAGCTCGACTCTTTGCAGACACAAGGTCATCAGCTAAACACAGCAAGGAGAGACTCCCTTTTTAGGTCACTGAAACATTTGTTCCAATCCAAAAAAACAGAGCAAACCTGAGATATTAATGGCTTTTGACGCTCCTGTGACATTTTGCGGTTCTCTCTACAGCTGTTGATGGTAATATTATACACATTACCTTGAGCATCAGCTCGAGTTTGCCCAGGCAGACACGCTGTCTAGATAACCCCACACCCCTCCACCTCAACCACCGAAATTATGTGGAAAAAGATAAACAGACATGATATGACTGAGTGTGCAACCTTGAAAGGAACATGATACAGAGCCTAATGTGAGCTATGTGCTGGCTGGGAGAGCAGGAGCTCGGTGATCTACATTACAAAGAGGTTCCGAGAAAGAGGGAGGGGTGAGGAGACCGAGAAAAAGAGGTCCAGAGGTAAAGGGATGGAGGGAGAGACAGAAGAAGAGCAACAAAAAGAGATGGACTGAGTGAGAGCAGGAGGGAGAGGTATGGAAAAAGAGACAGCAGGAGAGAAATAAACAGAGAGGAAAAGCGCTGCAGTTGAACATTCCTGGACCTGCTGAGATCTGATGATAGAGATCTGAGGCTGTCAGGTCATTTCCACACACACAACCCAGTAAGGCCAGCATGCTGCGACGTATCCCAGTTGACACACAGAGTGCTGCGCTAGTGTTTTCACTCCTTCTGCAGGCTGCTCTCTTGACTTTGAAATACAAACACTGCAAAAGAGGACTTACTTGGAGTCCCTGCAGGAGAGTCCAAAATGATATGACTTTTTTCAGGTGGATCTAGCTTTATTTTCCCACCAACAGTGTCGTGTGCTGCGACTTCGCTGCTCTCTACCTTTGGCTTGTATGCAGTTGTGAGCATGGACATCTCAACGTTTTGTCCTCGGACCGGTTTGGGCTGTCGCGGCGCAGGAGGCCTGGGGGACTTCTGGTTGTTGCGACACACACAAATGAAGAAGAAGAGCAAAGCGATGGCTAAAGGGATCGCCACACTGGGAACCAGGATGTACAGGATCTCCATGTTGCTGCCGCCTGACTTGTCCTTGTGGTCTACAGAGATGGCAACAGAACAGTTATATCAAATGAGTATTACAGCTTACTGCAACAATCCTGATCATAACGTACAACATTACAAACTCTTCAACGTATTCTAGTATCTCACCACAGATGGGTATGTCACAGAGCTCCATGCGGACCCCCTCGTCCAGCGTGAAGCACCAGGGGGCCTCGTGTTTGTTCCCCGGGTTCCTGCAGTACGAGTGTCCCCCATTCAGCTCTGGGTAGCGGACGGCCAGGTAGGTGTGGCTGTGAGGATACTGGGAGTTCCACGGCTGACACTGACGCCCCGACTTGGTCATGCTGACTGTCCCTCTGTAGTCGGCCCCACTGTTGTTGTAACATTTGTGATCTGGAGGACAGAAAGGTGAAGTGAACACTATCTGTTCAGCACCAAACATCACAGAGACTACATCAATAGCTACTTGGATCGTTTACCAGTTTAAGAACCTGATTTTGTCCTCAGGAGTTAAAGCGACGCACTACAGGCAAAAACATTGTTTCTTCATGCACTGGTCAATTTTGAGATGTGGGTTATTTTATTCCATAACTTGTCTTTCTTTTTAGCAGACAGAACTTTTTTAGGTGCATATTTTACTGTGGATTATTCGGTCGGACATCAATACAAAATAGTGCATATTTAGTGAAACAATAACAAACTTTCAAAAAGCCTAAAATACAAAAAAAATACTTCCTTAATGTAAGTAGGGGTATTTTACCTGCATTGCGCCCCTAAAAAGAGTGAATAAAGGACCTGAATTTATCCAGTAAGAAATGATTCCAAATAACAAAAATGCTAATCTTATGCACTATCTACTAAATGTTTAATTTGCAATATCAAATTTATAAAGTGAAAATGTTTCAGTGTTGTGGCTACAGCTTGTTCTTGCTGGCCTGAGGTGATGAAAAAAAAATTTGAAAAAACTGAGATCTGAGATGGCTTCAAAAAAAAAAAATCCTTCACAGATGAAAATAATAAGCTATCATGCACGGCAGGAGAGGGATAATGAGATTTTTTGTGAACAAGGAGCTATCGGAACAGCTCTCCTCAGACCATAATAATGTCATATTATCAGTATTGTCAGTTATACAATCAGCAGGAGAACATGTCTTACTCTTGTTAATGGGCTCGGCCATGGGGATCCCGATCCGCAGACAGTTTGCAGCCTCAGGGCTGTCAGAGGCAGCCAGGTCCTCACAGTTCGGTAGTTTCAGCCTCTTCAGTATAATTGGGTTGGAGCGGGCGATGATGTACTCCGTCTTACACAAGTCGTTCTCCAGGATCTCACATTCGTCCTTACAGAGGTCCCGAGGTTTGTCGGTCCCCGTGCTGCGGTCACATGTCGGGAAGGCAAAGTGGCAGAGGGACGGGATGGCAAACTGGGAGCACCGATCGGACAAATGGTTGGATGTACCGATCATGGTGAAGGCGGCTGGAAACAAGGACGGAAAAGGTTTGAATATAAAAAAAGGAATCAGTTATTTTTGGATGTGGCCAGACATCAGAATTCATCTATATGTTCAGACACAGAATAAAAACTGAATATCTTCCACATTCTTTGACTGATCTGGAAAAAAGACACGGAGAGCGTACAAATCAATCTTCTTTGCTCTTTGCTACAGTTTTTGAGGTTGGCCATGAATACACACTCTTTCCACTGAGTTCTTAGGTATCTATACAAAACAGATCCAAGAAGACTTAAGATGAATGCATGTCTCTTAATGATACTGTACTTTACATGTTATTGCAAACATCTGTGCTTGTCATTACCATTTAGCGTGATTTAGGCAGCTTTACGTGTGGATAAGTAAAGTTGGCCAAATCTTCCCATGTTGCTTGAAAGAACTGATCATAAAGATCAATAAAGGTGTCATTAAATTTCAGAAGCTGAGTGTGGATGCTTTGGCTGTAACGTTTATGATTTACAGTCCTACTGTAGGCTTATGGTGGCAACATAAATCTTAATCATCACTCGTCCTTGATGTTTCAGATTAGAGTCCGGGCTCATGGGCCTCTTTTGTCCCTGTTCAGGGGAAAAGCTGACAGCTGCACGGATGCAATCAATAACACACACATTAAAACTGACCTTCGAGGACATGAGCACAGAAACACGCAAAACACAAACACAGAAGCTGAGACGCAGACATGTGTAGTAGTATTAAACTGTATGTGGGCCATGTGTGCTCCATACAGAGGAGTGACCTGGCTGAACTTCCTTTGAACTCTGGAAGTCACCCCTGCTTCCTTCCTGGTACATATTAATGAAGGTTCATCTTCCGAAAAGTTCTAATGTGCAGGATTGCATTGATCAAGGAGATGCTGAGAAGGCACCTTTACAAAGATGCTTAATCTGCATAAAAACAAGTTTCTCTAGACACACACTGATCAGCCACAGCATTAAAACCACTGACATGTAAAGGTTATAGCAATGATGATCTCATTACTTAGCAATGTTCTGGTGGGAAACCTTGAGTTCTAGCTTTGTGGATGTTACTTTGACACGTACCACCCAAAAAACAAAAAACACAGATGCAGACCAAGCCCCATGGTGGCGGCATGAGGGGAACCCATGCAATATTATGCAGGTGGTTTTAATGTTGTGGCTGATCTGTGTATGTGAGCAGTGATGGTTGAACTGTTGAACTCACCTGATGAAAGTTGACTTTCCGACATAAAACATGAGAGAGGGAGAAAATAGTTTGTTCCTAAATGCATTGAAAAGCTTTGTTGACCACTAATATTTAAAACACGCGAGACTGTATTTACTCCCCAAAACGACAGAGGTGCTACTTCAGTTTCAGGTTATACCATCATCAGGAGCGAGTAGAGGCGTCAGGAAACAGATAATAAATCACAAGTGTGTCAGGTGATTGTATCAGTTCAGCTGAGGATAGGCCAGGACCCTCAATATCATATAACGAACTTTAGTTTTCCACTGACTGTGCAATTGAAGTTTATACCTGCTAACAAAAATTGTGGATTTCCTACCAATATTTACCTTGTTCTGTTATTTCAGATTTTTTTTTCAACTACTCCAGGCATCGAGTCTGGTCTTGATTGCATGATTGCAAATGTGTCTTGTTCTCTTATGTATTGTTTGTCTGTTCTCCACTTGCTATCCTGCTATCCCCATGACGATGGTAAGCGTCTCCCCCATGCCAATGTACTTTTAATTGCGTTAAGCATATATGCAAAAATTATGTCCATACTGAATTATTACCAGATGGACCCAAACATAAGACTGAAAAAGCATAAAATGTACAGAAAACTTCAAAAAGATACCACTGTGTAATAAAAGAAAATGCTATGTTATGAAAATACATGTAGAACACATTTGAACCATTCTTAAGCATAAATGAAATAAATATTTTAGCCAGATAGAGGATTAAACGGACTTCAACAGATTTTTCCCACCTGTGATCTGTGTTTCAATTTCACCCTGCATCTGCAGTGAGTCGACGAAGATGCTGCGGTTGCCGATGAAGCGGGCGCAGGCTATTCCTCTGTACGGCTGGCAGAACCCGTCGTCATCAATTTCTGCCCTGAGAGGACACAGAAAAGAGGAAAAAGGGAAAATGTAAAGTTATCTGAACAATCACAACATATATTTCATATTTGGAAGAACACAGAGGAAGGTAGGAGTCAAAATCCATGATGCAATGCACAGAACCACCACTAGAGGTCAGCATGTGTTAGAATATCACTAAAGAAACCAGTTGAACCTCTGTTGAAGAAAAAGCTGTTTCTTATTGCTGCCTTTGCTTGGCTAATTATAAGTCACTGTCATGTCATAGGCAGGGATCTAAAACACAGAGAGAGAGAGAGAGATCTCAGTCCACAGCAAAGATGTAAACCGCATTAAGGATTAATAACTGACTGATGTTTCACTTTATTCCTGTTATGGCAGAGAGATGTCACCATGAGCCATAATGTGAAACATACGCAGACAGAGACAGCCACCATGTTTTCACAGCTATGCAACATCATTCCTTTATGTTTGAGCTCTTTTCTAATTTTCCTTGTTCATGTAGCAACTCATGTCCTTTTTTTTTTAAACCCACTTATGTCCCTGCTTGTTTCTTGTGCCTCGATCTCTCACCTCTCCCATTCCGTATATGCACACACATACTAACCACATGCTTACTAGCAGGCCATTCGCTCAGTGTGAGATCACCCTGTCATGTGCTTTAAGTCGGGCCATATGGAGACTTTCAGACCAGGCACAACCACAACATACAGCGGAGGGGTGTACCCGATGCCGCTGCACATAGACATGCATATTATTGGCTGACGTAAGGTATATCCTCATGTTTGAGTAATGGCAAACAGAAGCACTCCCTTTGAAACTGACCACACACTGAAATTTAGGAAAACAGTTAATACATTAAATTATAAAGCGGATACATGAAGTCTTCGACTCCAATTATGACTAATGAGAATGAAAAAAATTGTGTCAAACACAGAACCTCATTTTAATTTAACAATTTGTGCATTTGTGTCATTGAAAAAAGCCACTTTCATCTCACACACCGTTGTTTTTCTCGCAGCTTATATGCTTATATTATCATTCAAACACATCTGCCGCCTTTGTTGATGTGACTCAGGTAGTTTACAAGGGACGTAACTGTGTGTAAACTACACTAATTAGCCCACAAACTATAAAACTGCACTCAGATGCTTTAAAGATGCAACTGAAAACAAAGTGACAATGGTGCATGAAGGCAAGCACAAATAAATAGATGTTCACAATCACACAAAACACACACACACAGCGCCAATATCACCACGGGTGTGTAGCTTTGGTGTGAGTGTGGGGTCATAAGGTTCCCTCTCTCTGAGGAGTGTTAAGTGACTGAAGGGCCAAGGTCAGTTCCCTCTCTACTGATCTAAATGGATTTTCCAGACGTGGACACACTACACTCACACGGCACCATAAAGCAGTGGTCTGCATACTGCCGATAACACAAAGATATGGGAACAGTTACAGCTTAATACAGGTTTAAGCAGATCTTATCCTTAGAATATGTAATTACCTACAAAAATATGGATATCAGTAATGATGAGTTCATGTTGCGGTGTGCCTGCAGAAGCCTTAGCACCCCTTCAACAAGCCACAAACTCACAAACTGCTTCGTCTTCAGATGTTTTTTCCCTCTCCTTCATGTCTTTAAGTGAAAATCATGCCGGGCATTAAGGCTGCAAAGGGAGAATCCTGCAATAAAAAAAGCTACCACTGTAAAAAAAGAAAAAACAGTTGAAGGGACTGTTGATTGATTAGGTCGTTAGTGTTCTGAATGTAATGCAGCAGAATATGAGAAGGCAACTAGAAAGCATGGGAAAACACACACACGGGATAAAGAGTGAGGGCTGGACTGTGTGCAGGCAGCCCAGAGGTTAGTTTGGTTGTGCGTCACAGAGGATGGTGAGCACAGCATCCACACTAACACGAAGCCACACACAGACAAGAAAATGACAAGGGAGAGGAGACGATCCACCACAATGCAGCCAGATCCCCGCGGGCAAATTACAACTCTGGCCAGTCCAAATCCTCTCAGCCGAGCCAGCTCAGCCCAAATCGCAAAATCGCCCCTCGCTGTTTTCTGTATTTCAATTTCTGTCATTCTTTTCTGTATCAACTTGGACTCTAAGCCACATTGGAGAGGCCAATGAAAGTGTCTCTATCTTGTCCAGTGCAACATAACTTACAGCATGTCTGAAAAGAGAAACGTTTAGGAAAGACACATCTATAAAAACCTAATCACTGTGAGACATCTGAGGTTTTCCGAAAATGTTTCTTGAGTTTTGTATCCATTTATTTCTCTGTGAGTGCATGTGTGTGTGTGTGTGTGTGTGTGTGTGTGTGTGTGTGTGTGTGTGTGTGTGTGTGTAAGCTATCCCAGGCAGGGAGAGCCAAGTGTGGTTGCTATTTGTGTAAACAGTGGATAGCAGTTCAGGCCTTTTATTTAACACACCAACGCCATGAGCCCTCTGCATAATGTTTTATAACAGTTAATTACAAGGGAAGGCTTTTCCCTCCGAGACTCAATCTATAATCCAGATATAAACAGAAAGCCGAGCCTCACCACAGAACTTAAACAAGGTATGGAGGACATTGATACATTGTCCAATTACATTTTGTCCAACCTTATTATTTATTCAGGGACTCGCTCACTAAGCCACCATGCTCCTTTTTGCAGCACCACCCTGAGTCACATGGATGCATACATTCACACCTGGGTGGTGCCAGTACAGTAAGTGTGAGCTGCTCAGGAAAGTCTGGCTTTGCGGAATAGCGCGGTAGTTCTTTTCTATATCATAAAACTCATACAAATGAGCAAACTAGTGTAAAAATATAGAAAAGATTTAATGCTAAACTCAAGCCTGTTTTGCTTTTTGAGAGGGATCGACATAAGTACATGAACTAAAAGTGTTTTTTGTGACTCACATTAAGTGTGGATAGAATACTGTTAAATAGCTAAATTATTCCATACATCATAAAACTAGATAGATATAAGATTGCGAAAAACAGGAACGAACCATTAGCATGACGAGAAAATGGGGTGTACAGCCATGCTAATGGTGTGCTAAAATGTGCTTGCTCATTGAGAATTTTTGGATTTTTTTTAATGTTTTTGTTAAATTTTATTGGATTTTAATCTTAATTTATAGTTGATTAAACTGTAGGTTCTTAATGTTTAAGTTATTTGGGTTTGTTTCTGTTGTGCATCGTATTGTACAGTCTTCCCCATAATTAAATTAGTCAGGTATATTTATACTATACAAAAAAATGTAGGATCTTAACTTTAATATTTAACTTATGGTAGTTTCTATAGGAGCTGCAATGATTAATCAATTAGTTGTCAACTGTTAGACTAATCAGTAACTTGATAAAATCTAATCAATATAAATTATTTTTAAAGAAATGTAATTCTAATTTTTCTGATTGTAGCTTCTTAAATCTGAATGTTTTCTGGTTTCTTTTCTCTTCTGTGACAGTAAACTGAATATCTTTGAGTTTTGGGGAAAAAAACACACTTGATGATGTCATCTTGGGCTCTGGGAAACACTGGCTTTCATTTTCTGACATTTTTACAGACCAAACAACTCATAGATCACTCAAGAAAATAGCTGAGATTAACTGACAATGAAAACAACCGCCAGTTATAGCTTTCATTTGTACAATTAAGAATATTCCAGAGTCTTAACCTTTGGATTTAAACTTATTAGGTAGATGTATAATGTCAAACTTACTTCTCCATGGGACACTTTTTCCTCAGCGGCTGTAGATTCAGTGATGCACTTCATAGTACTGTACATCCTAACGTTGTCAAGACATTTCACCCAAAGCTATGAATGTGAATCCTCATGGTGGTGGTTGGGGATCACTATAATGTCTACATTAAATTGCACAGCAAACCATCTCATAGCTGTGGAGAAATTTATGTTTTGACCAAAGTGGTGAACCAACCATCAGACTGACATTACCATCCCTGGAGTTAAGGTGGTGTGGAATAAATACATAAAATATAAATATCTGGACTGTAACAGCAACATTCTCGCAAACATGACCAAGGGCTGTTTTATATCACTTTTGAGTGATCCTTTGGCAGACAAATCAATAGAATGACACAGACACTGCCTTGATCTCTGAGACAGAAGTTTGAGGCAAATGTAATTGTCACAGGAAAAGGAGAGTTTTCTTTCGAGATGGTTGAATACTAAGACCACAAAAATGGATGATTCACACTGAATCATCAACAAGAAGTTCAGCTTGAGATCAAAGACAAAACAACAACTGCATTCTTTAAAACTCATAATCAACCAAAAGGTGCCATTTGACAAAGCTAGCTCTATGGTCATGAAAAAGGGAATTGCGATATGTGAATCTGACATTGTGAAATATTTTTAAATATCCATGAAATTGTTACTGCAGCATACACTCATGAATTTATTCCAGAATGAGCAAATGCCTCCTTTTCTTTGTTTGTTTTTGGAGTAGGTTATAATTAGCACAGAAATCTTTAGGTCATGAGGATGTTAACTTGGATACATCAACAATCTGTGGGCTGTGATGGCAGGTTTGTCTCCAGTTTTGGGTTTAAGGGGATGTAAAACTCAACGCTCTTTGATGGAGGGAATATAGAAAGATTTAAAGGCGAGGACGTGAGGGGTGGATCCTGATGACATTTTAGATTTCAGGGTTTTGTTTCCAGGAGCTGCTATGTGTGCTGAGTGAGGAGGAGATGAGCTGCCGGCAGCATGAGGTCACAGCTGCTGTATCCTGATTGGGGATGCCCCTCAGCTCAGTCTACACAAGTGTTTTATTGTTTTTAAAGACTCCCTCTCTGGTTTTGTTGCAGTGCACATCAGCACCATGTTCTCAGAGAATTCAACTGTGAACTGTGGTGGCATCTGAAACAATAATAAGCTTTGACAGGGCTGTTTAAAAGCTTCAACACAGTCAGGAAGTGTATCTTGACCAATACATTTCCTTTCCTAAGCCACATATTTATTGGGTTATGTGCCTTGTACAAACTATCCCATTATATCCAATACACTATAATATATACTTATTTCATAAAATATATTTTGGTGTTTTCATTCTTTTGTTGTTTTTTTTCTCATTTTCACCCACTGTGAAAAATAAATAGCAGAATCTTGAACGATACATGCTGAACAGTTCATACTTTTAAAGGATCTTAAAAGTAAGAAATGCAATCAATTTGTCTTTAAATTGCTTTACCATGCAGAAATTACACATCCCTGGCTAAAATAAAATGAGCCTTCCAGACGATTTTTCCATAATCTGTCATATAAAATGTAATTGGAAATCAGTGGATGTATGTATGATTGGAAGCAAATGGGTTTAGATATACGCCAGTTAGCCACAACATTGAAACCAGCTGCAAACACTGCATAGTCAATTTAATTCTGACCTGGTAGGGCATGGACAAAGGACCTCTGAGGGTGCCCTGTGGTGTCTGGCACTGGGGCGTTGGCAGAGTACCCTTTGGGCCTCCATGGTTTGGGCTTGTTCTGGCACGTCCCATGGAAGCTTGACAGTATTTGGATATGGTGAGTCTGAGGCCAGGTCAATGCCTTGGGCTCACTGTCGTGATCCTCAGGCTGTTCCTGACTAGTTTTTGCAGCTGGCAGGGTGAACTGTTGGGGGAGTCCACTCAAACTGGGGACTGCTGTTGCTATTAAGTGGGTGTACTTGGTCTGGAACAAGGTGTAGGTTGGGATTTGTCAAATTAACATCCATATGGACACTCGGACCCAGGATATAATGGTTCAACATTGCATTGTAACAAGACAATTAATGCTACACTTCACTCCTCAGTGGTTTTAATGTTGTGTCTGATCAGTGTAGAAAACCTCTCAGAATTACATTCATACTTTGATCTAAAGATTTACTTGAAGTAGTTGTGTATTCATTTTTACCCTGATTCTATCTTTAAGAGTCAGTAAAGAAGGTGACACACTGCAGGAATGACAGCCAACACATTTCATGAGTTGAATTTAAATATGTTCTTGAGCAAGAGCTGAACCGTTTGGGGGAACATCTGCGATTTTTCTGACAGATACTGTGATTTGATTTTACTTGTAATTTTTCATGTCCACTTCAATATTCACTGGGCAGTAGATTTATATATCACATGTGAAGGAGCATTACCGCATGTGATACCATCAAAAGTGTGACTGTCACACTGGGAGAACGGCATAAATTTGCAAAACCACTGACACAATAGTTTAAATGCTTGGCCAGTCTTACTGCATTACATAAACCCTAATTTGCAATCTCTGAAGTTCGCTAATTTTGATTGTTTCAAACTGTGATTTCAATTTGAAATTGTTGGGCCCTACCTTGAACTCATTAAATCATGAGGACAGTATTAGTGAATGCTTGTGTATGTGTGTCACATGGTGTGCATGCATTAGAGAGAAAGTGTCCAACAACAAATCAAACACACTTGTGAGTCTGGGAAGGAACAGATGGCAAGAAAAGATGAGAGGAAGAAAACAATAGACAATTGCCGTCCTCAAGAGACTGTGTTTCCTCCTGGAAAGTGAGTCTGACAAAGACAATGGAAGAATTAAATGAGAAAACTAAATCTGTTCAGCATTATTCTGTCAGGTACCACAGAATTGGTTCTCAGCTAAAAAATGCTATTGAGGCTGTTGTTAAAGTCTGACTTGTTTAGTTCCATCTGTGCAATATTGGAATATACAACTATATTTGGCAACTCACAACAATAACTGCAAGGCAACAATTCGTGTGTTTGTCCCTTCAAACTGGCGTACAATCACTGACAGCATCATTACATTATCAAAGCAGAGCTGCATGCGTGGCTGCAGTGTGCAATGATCTCTCACTGACAGGGAGCCAAAATGGCCACCAGAGGCCGAGGTTGACTGGGATCTGTGGCTGCCAGTGGCCCGTGACCACACTGGGAATGAGCAGTGAGCGAGGGCAACCGAGGCCCCGCATTAGGATACAATGGAGAAAGAGACGGCCCTCTGGGTCCTCATGTTACTACTGCTCACTGACTGCAACAATAGAGGCTTCTGTCAGAGAGAAGGATTTTTAGGGCATACTGAGGGAGGAAGGAAGCAAGAAGAGACATAAGGGATGGATTTAAGGTGGTGGGTTTTCTTTTCACTTCAAATATTTTAAAAAATGGTCACCTCTGATAAATAGCTCTGAGGAGGAAATCCTTTAAATCAGCCTTTTTTCCATGTACAGGCAGTGGTTAAATTAGGCTGGAGCCCAGTAGAGCTCAGCTACGTCTACTTCCCTCAGTATCACGGCATAACCTGCTCGTAAAAATTCTGAAAATTTGCTTTCAGACACTGTGTCGCACTGAACTAACAGTTGTAGAATACTGCCTTCTTTTCTTTGACTTTAATAAACAGCAGCAGCATCACCACACAGCAGAAGGAGCAATACTGTCTCCAAACTGAGAGAGAGGCTGAGTGCAACTTCTGCACAGCAGGTGACTTTAATAATTATCTTTCCTGAACCGTCAATTAAATGCAAATTACAATAATGAAAACAATACAGGTCTGCCACTGCAGTGTATTTGAGCACAGGCCAGTATAATTGGCGTGCTCCTGGAGCTATGATTAAGGTGTATTCACAGGTTCACAAGGCTTAAGGTGAACGTTTTTCTTTAAATTCAGTGAATACATGTTTTCAGGTGCAGGAAGCACACAGATAAAACGCAACAGAAATGACAGTCTACCAGAGAGCTAACTCTGAAATGTCACCAATTCAGTGGAAGTAAATGGAATGTAGTTTAATTATTAAACATATTAAACACACATGATCTGTGAGCCCTGACCTCACTTGACAAGGGCTCCCCCTCCTCACAAATCCAAATTTAATGCCTGTGCATAAGCACATCTTTGGTAATATGGTGAGAATGTCCAGTTTGAGTGATACATCCATGAATCTGAAGGACTGCAGGTACCAAACCCGGAACAAAGGTTTATAAGGAATTACGGAAAGTAAAAAGGAATTTTACTTCCCTGGAAAGTTATCACAGTATAAAATATTATATAAACAGTGAACGTGTAAATGGTACAAATGAAACCTTCATGTCCTTACAAAGTTGAACCAGGATTAATTTATCATCTAATTACGCTACTTATTTTTTGTTTCTACTTCTGCTCAAACTTGTATTATTTAAATTAAATGTCCCATATGGTAAGAATTTTTTTTATTGTGGTAGAACAGAGCTAAATGATGATGAAAACTGAAAGATACATTCTAGGAAAATGTGAGACTTGGGCACAATATGGGACCTTTAATGAAGAGGCTTCATTTTTACATGCATATCTGTAGTCAGTCTGAACGTGGCCCACAGTAACAGAGGCTATCTCTGCTCAGGTTACATATACAGTTGTTGTATTTATGTCACATAAGCAAATGTTTGTGATGCTACAAATATGAAATGCGTCATAGTTATTTTCCTAGAAAAGACATAGCAGGTACTTGCCGGTGTAAATAGTGAACACTTCAGCTTCTGTGAGGCTGAATTATTTTTCAGTTAATAAAAAAAAAGTAAACATGTATTTATGTCAACATCTTACTGAATGTAACATGGTCTGAAAACAATGTACAAAACCCCTCCCAGATATTCAAGATGCTGCTGTTTGATGTCTTGGACAAGAATTTGTTGTTAGGCCCAGACTCTGCCCACACAGGCTGGGAGTCGCCAGTGTGGATGAAGCTAAAGAGTTTTAATAACAGGGTCGACACATACATGGTAATTCAACATGCAGGAAAGGACCCTACATCAATCCTGTCACTCCTCGCAAAACTCCCAGCCTGGTGACATCACTTCCCCGGAGGACTGGAAGGGAAATCAGAGCTTCAGGTGGGAGGAGGGAGAGAGGGTGTCAATCAGCCTGTCAATTAGGAGGATAGGAGGCAATATGTCTGCTAAAAGCCAACATAAACCCAGTGGTGTTTAGTCAGACACATACACATACAAACAACTGGAGCACAGGGGTCACACCACGAGAGAGGTGAATTAGAGGAGGAGGGTGGGAAGCTTTTGTTTGACTAATAGCTTTAACAATCAAGGAAAGTAGAAACACAAGAAAGGGAAAGTTAAAAAGTAGTACAGAGAAGAGGAATAGGAAAGTCAGAGAGAAAAACTGGAAGAAAGAATTAGAGATAATTGGGGAAAAGTTGGAAACTGGACAACAATGAGCAGAACCAGACAACTGTGATGTCTGAAAAAGTAAATGTAAATTCATATTATACCATTAATCAATCACCCAGGAAGGACTACCTTTACATGAAAAACACATCTTCAGGATTGACAATAGAGTACAATAAACACACTTGTTGATAATGTATTTTTGTTGCAAGTCTTTTTCCCCCTTGAGGAGAATTACATATATGATTCTTGTGTTCCGTTTTTGTTGCTGCAAAAATTCCTGTCTTTAGTAGGGGGGGGTTTCTTAATAGTATTCCATCAATTGACTTCAGGCTGCCTAAAAACATCCGTGTGGAAATAATAATAACAGGAAGAGCAAAGAAAGCAAAAAAGAAAGAATGAAATTGCCGAGAGCGGAGCTACTTCTGTGATTTAGACAGCATGCACCCCTCCACACACACACACACACACACACACACACACACACACACACACACACACACACACACACACACACACACACACACACACACACACACACACACACACACACACACACACACACACACACACACACACACACACACACACACACACACACACTTTCCTGCATGATTTATGGCAGCACACTGCCTCCATCACAGATCCCAATCTGAACACACACAAGGCAGACACTTAAAAAAGACAGGAGGACACATGTTTTGGCTGACTGGATACTGACAGTGCTTCAGGAACAAGGCTGCACACGTTTAAACAAAAGCGCGGCTTCCTGAGGAAAGTGGAATAATCCTTGATGAGAGTGATTAAGAGTCACTAAATACACGTATTGTGGGGAAAGAAAACACTGTTGCACTGTGGCGCTCGTAAATAATCCCTCTTAACACAATCTGCTGTCAAAGGTGTCGGTGGGACACAGAAAACAAACACAGACGGCTTATGTTTAGTTAAAGGGTATCAACCTTAAAACACAATCATATAGTAGAACAAAGCTGCTGTTGACAATACGTGTTACATGCTGTTGTCCAATGGATCAATTTTCTGTTGTGTCTACAGATGTAAATCATCACAAACATTATCTGATTTGTCTGACAGTCTCAACAAATCTACTTTTTTTTCCACTGACAGCATCCTTTTAATATCAGAATGAAACACAACAACAAGAATTACTGATGACTTTTCCTTCTCTGCTATATGCATCCTGGGAATTATTATCATTTTTCTGCCTACACACACAACCCACATCCAGTAAGTTCAGGCATGTTGTCTGAAGTTTCTGGGGATTGTGGGCAAGTAGCAAGAATACCTCTTGATGAAACTCCAGCAGACAATCCACAAACTGAAGGAATGTGGGCATAACGGGAGGTAAATCACAACACTCCATCAAAAAATAACTCCGACTAAACCAAAGATTCCAGTCAGCCATTAGTGACATTAATGCCTTGCTCGAAGACATGATTACGGGGTAGCTAAAAACACAAACCTTGACATGGATATAAGAACATACAGAATTTAAACTAGACATGTACACACAGACACACACACAAACAATCTTTTTGCCGAGGGTAGTGTTCTATTCAAAACAGTCTGAAGCGGACGTGGCTCCAGCATCTTCCAATAAAACGTAATTTATAGGCCCCTGCACTCTTAAAAACAAATGGCACTAAGCAGCACGTTATTCACTTGGTACAAGGGCCAGACGAACACTCTCACAGTTGTCATCCATATTTACAATGTGGTCGATATATGTGTGTGCTTGTGTATGTTGTATATGTTCAGAGGAACTGGTCTGATGGCAGGAAGAGAAAAAATGAAGAGGCTAAATACAGAAATAAATCTTCTCCACTGTTTTATTGGGCACTTATCTCTGACCTAAAACACTAAACGGTTTGTCACAACAGAAAATAAAATTCAGATTTGTTGTGGTCTGATCATCTGTATTTACATTTCTGGGGAGGT
Organism: Amphiprion ocellaris; assembly: GCF_022539595.1. NCBI lineage: Eukaryota > Metazoa > Chordata > Actinopteri > Pomacentridae > Amphiprion > Amphiprion ocellaris. Next base: position 20,246,470 of record NC_072767.1, on the reverse strand, counting down.
TCAGGGTATGTAACTATGCAGTACCTATAGTGTAGATTCAACACAGAAGTATAAATCAGGCGATAATGACTGGAAATAGAGGTTTGACATTTTACCCTCTTTAGCCACAACTTGCTTGAGACAAATAGCGCACACTAGTGATTCGCAGGCCAACACATGACTTACGGATGGACAGGTTCGGGTTATCATGATAGAAAATGTCACACAGATATTTTTGCATATGAAGATTGTTTTAACTTTACAAATACACGTGAGGAGTGAAAATTTGCTCACAGAGATAGAAACTAAATATGCTTTCTTTTGTCACAGGGCTCTAGATATAGACTGTATATGTGTGTGTGAGAGAGAGAGAGCGTGTGTGTGTGTGTGTGTGTGTGTGTGTGTGTGTGTGTGTGTGTATAAATTATACAGTATATAGTAGATATACTGTCAGTATGTCAGTATATATATATATATATATATATATATATATATATATATATATATATATATATATATATATATATATATATATATATATATATATATATATATATATATACACATGGATGGATGGATGGACTCTCTGTCCACTGTAAAACTAGTTTGACATTACTTCTCAGACACAATTTGATTTGTCAAAACAGAAAACATACAAAGCAACGCAGGCTGTGAGCCTGTTGACAGTAATAACACTGTAAGTATGGTTCACTAAAACCCCAGGATGCCATTGTACCCAAGATAAACTGACACTGTGTTGTTAAGATTTTTCTGTTATTACAGTATTTTAAAAAGAAGGAGATCAGAAGTTGACTCCTTAATGTGTCCTGGGGGTAGGGACGATTATACTCTATAGGTCAAGTTTTTGGACGTTGGCACTAAATTCAGCAAATGTGATTTTATCTCAACCCAAAGTGCCCTCTAGTCATATGCATGCAATTTGTCTGGCACCAAGGCTGCTAAATGCAAAACTGATTGATAAACTGACCTTAACTGCTAAAAGAAAAGGACATCCTTTATTGGCAGCCTCAACATCAAACTGCATTGATCCTGTTAAGCCTGACAAATCTTTAAACATCCTTTTGGCTCTGGATCATGGGATAAAAGGTCCAAAGAGCAAACAAAAGCCTCTATTTATACCTACAAATACTCACGATACACTGTGTCTACCCCTGTTTCTCTCACACACGCTAACACCACCACCAAGGGCAAAGAAAAAACACTTTATACATACATGTCTGCCTCTTTTTTCTATGTAGGAGTGTGTGTGTTCACGGGAGGTTTAGGGCAGAGTTCAGGGAAACCCCACATACCCCATCTAGGCCTTTTAACCCTCAGGGAGAAACCATGATTCACAGAAACACACACACACACACACTCTCTCTCTTAAACCTCAGACTTTACCAGACCTGACCTTGACCAGACCTGCCAACAGGATCACCAACAGACAGACACAAGGGAACCTGGGAAGCAGGAAGCAGGAAGTGAGCCTTGTCCAAGCTGACTGTGAAAGCTCTGTTCATAATGAGTTGTGCATGAAAGTCATGGTGTGCGGTAAAGTGTGCAAAGACAGACTTACACCTTTAGTAGCATCTAATAATGCAAATTGCCTTAATGGTTAAAGCCGTCTACACATCGTGACAGTGCCCAAGTGTGTGTGTTGGCATGTGTCGGAATATATGTTTGTGAAATCGCCTGACCTGGGCAGCATTTAGCAGAGAGCCAAGCAGGCTTGTGGGAGGGGGCTGCAGTGGGATCTCTGGTTTCAAACAGTGCCGGTGCCCTGGGACCAGGCCGTGTCAAAGGGCCTGTCCCCGATGAGCCATATTAGGGCCCTGATCCCCAATCAATCAGCACCGCGCTCAAAAGAATCCACAACAAGACGGCAATTAAGCCCCACCAAGGACTTAACTAAACATGTGTGAGAGATAGGGTTTGTAAGAGTAACTGTGTGTGCAGTTCTTTGACTCAGTGTTTTATGTAGAAGCCTGAGTGCCTGCCTGCTTGTGGGTTAAAGCAGCAGTCTACTCCGGACGTGCAAACTAAAGGACAGAGGTGAAAAAAGTCCCAGAAGGATGTCTTTTTTTCCAAAGTGGTATAGTATAAACACATTTAACAATCAATACTCCATCCAAAAGTGAGTGCAAGCATGGACAGAACACCATTTTATGCCTTTTGCCAATAAAGTTTCATCACTTAATTTTCCTTGTTTGGCAGTTTGGTACTCAGCAATTTGTGGATACTGCAATAGCTATTTCTTTTACTCTTAGTTAAACTATGGGTTGAGAAAACTCACTGGTTGAGAGCCTGTCCTTGGCACGTTCCAACAGTAAGAGTTTCACAATGAGACATATTTTCTGAACCAGATCCCAAAAATGAAATAGGTTTTGCAGAACCCCCTGCGTTATTCTGATGTGGAGTGCTAAAGTAGATCAGCATGTGGCAGTGAAGAACTATATCCAAAAATTGAGTGGAGCTGTCATCCCCTCAGTCTGAATGGGTGTGATGCTTGTGGTGTGGAGCAAATCATCATCAGCCCTGGCCAGCCTCTGAGAACCACAGCATTGTTGACACTGGCACCGAGGTGAGCTGAAATGAAACTAAAATCCAGAGTTTCTCAATACTGCACACACAAGTTCACAGTCTTAGCTAAGAGCCTATTGTGACCAAAAACAGCGCAGACTTTATGCTGTGGGCTGCGAGGTTGTTGGGTGAGCAGAGAGACTCAATGGTGGACCCGTATTTAAACTGCTAACATACCATGGGATTTGGTATAAATACAATGACACGTGAGGCACTTTTCACTTGTCATACCTACGTATTTGAGGCTTTTTGCATGTCATTCTATGGTGTTAAAACAACATGTAAAATGGTTAAGGTTAGGGTTAAGGTCAGGGGTCAATTGTTGCTACTACATGGCATGCAATGACACACAACATGCAAAAAATGGGTTCTGGTAACACATAAAGTGACTTGGTGTGCTGTTCACATGTCTTTTCATGACACCAGGCTGAAATTGTACACCTCTCCAACCCCTTGTGCAGGACACTTTTGCACCTCATTTTAGATGGTGCCATTCTTACTGAATATTAGTCGAGACAACTGCTCTATTAGCATAAAGGCAGCACTATGGGGTGAAACTGCAACCCTGGCTCTATCTCAAGGAAAAATTTTTTAGAAATACTCTGCTTAGGGCCGATCATTTTTTAACTGATCGCTATCGGCACTATTGTGAGCCTGATTCTTCCTTTATGTCCATCCTAGGTGTTGTAAAGGGAGAGCACAAGTTGTGGCAGGATCACTCCTTGAATCGTTTTCTTAACAAATAATCAATTAATTGATTAAATAAATTCAGCATGGTGTACAGTTGCTGATACTGCTGCTTTAGTCGAAGACACATACCTTGGATTGCAAAGACAATTCAGCTGCAGATACCACTCGAACATAGCAACACTGTCCTTGTCAATCTTGACTTGTCTTAAACACAGAGGCTCAGGCCAGAGAACATTAAACGTCACAGAAGTCTCTGTCATGATGTCTTTTGCTACTTAAACCCCTGCAATGTTCTCTGCCTGCCAACCAAGAACTATCTGTAGTTGGAGTGACCGTAGCATCCTTGTGACGCTACTGTATCAATCAGTGAGAAGCTCCACCTGGTGGTGCGACCATGTGCTACACATAATCTGCCACACTCTTTTTTGACATGAATGTAGAAAATACAGATTTTTAATGTCTTTTGGAGCTTGTGGAGTCACAGTACACCCTAGCCTCTTGACACTACTGTTCAAACACTGCTCTACAGGAGCTTTACAAAAAGGTTTTTGACCATCTACCCAACATTAAGGAACAGCTTGGAGACAGAAATGCAGTTTTTTCTTCATGCATTGCAGAGCTATTCAGTTGTCAAGCATATTCATTGGATTGATTTTAATAATGAAGTACTTAAAGGTCTATTATCTAGGAAAATAAGTTTCAGAAGAAATAAACATGATGCAACTATTTAACTAGTAAAGCTTAAAGGTGCTTTTAGGTGGATTTTTCACTTTTGGACAGAACCAGCTAATTAAAATCTACCCTCCACACAGCTGTCATGAATTAGAAAGTTAGCTCTACAGACCAAAACTGTTTTTTGTACCGGGCTGTAAATGTGTACATTTGGGTATTTAAACATAGGGGTCAATGAGGAATGTCTGGCTTTTGGAGCTTCATCTTTTTGGCCCTTCCACATTGGCTTCAAATTTTAGACCAAAGGTTGCTTCTTGCTCTTTCTCTGTTTTCAGTCTTGATGCAAAGCTAAACTAACCTGTGTAAATTCATATTCAGCAGACAGATTTGAGTCTGGCATATTTTTTCTCATCTTTTGGCAAGAACACACTAAAGTACCTTCATAAGTTTGCAACTGCAGGAGTCTTGTGTGGAAAATTGTCAAGTCTCTAAAAACAAATCTACAGATGCAGGTCTAACAGGAAGGCCGTGAAAATGTAATTACCTTATATTTTATGGGAAGACCACAGATTAAATGTGAAGTACCACAAGAAAATACTGCTCCAGGAAACGCAAATTAAGCCAATAAGTAAGAAGACAACATGTGACAACAGCCACACACCGTGAGAGTGGGTTTGTATGCTCATTAAACTTGAAAGGAATGTTCACAGTTTAGCTAATATGCTACAGCAATTACACCATACTGATTAAACAGTGTGACTGTGGTGACTTGTTTCTGGCCAAGTCAGCTAGAAGATCAATCAGCTAGATATAGCTGAGAGCAAAAAAATCTAGAATAGATTCCCTAAATCATTTTCTTAACACTTAATTGTAGCTTCATTTTGGATGCTTTGCCGATCTTTGTCAGATAAAACTCCTTGATAGCATCTTTTCATCCTCCTAAAACTTGCAGAACACAGCTAGAAGGCAGTCCCATACACTGACTCTGTAATTACCAACCGTCATAATAAATCATATGCTAATTACACAGACATTGTAAGTACAAACCTTTCACAACAGTGGCTAGGCAAGAGAAAAGAGCTTTGAGGGTATCAATCAAACTGTTATGATTACTGTACACACGCATTTGAGCGCCTAATACCTTTGAGCAAGTCTGCGCAAGCTTCATAATCAACTTAGTGTGACATCTTCAAGTCATTACACATTTTGGAAACTACTTCCTTAAACTAATTTGCCAATCAACCAGGAGGTGAGACACACACGCTACACGCCCTGTCGATGCGAGTTCCAGTTACTTCTTTCGGTTTTAACTCTTTGATGCTTCGACTGTGTAATTGGATTGCCAGCAGGCTAAAGGCAGCGCAGGCCTCATGGCCGTTGTCACGTCAGCTCCAAGGTCAGCTTAATCCATTGTGTTGACAGCTGCCTAATTTAAGAGTCATCAACAGTGTGTTGGTTGGTTTCATGCCACACAGTCGCATGCATGCAGAGATGCACAGAACATATAGATATACACAGACATTCCAGTTGTAGGAAAAGTTGTCCTGAATGTGTGTTTATACTATATTACAGTTAAACCCACCTGATTAGAGTAATCATTCTGAGTGTCAAGTTACACTCAAACAAAAGCTCGAGTGGCAAATTAATGGCAAACCTACAGAAAGTAAATAAAGATCTTACTGTATTACGTAGAGGTGGCTCTGCATACACACGTAAACATATAGAAATCTATTCAATAACAAGCCAGCACAGTTGGAGGTGGTTTGAATTAACACATAACAGTAAAAATATTGATCTAATAAAGTCTTCTGGTGTTTGAAGGACTGTAATGAAGAGAAGAACAGCTGAGCGCATCTTCCAGTCAACACTGTCAACCGTCCACTTCTTCAAAATGGGGGATATGTAGAGGAAAGTGATTGAGGAGAAGAAAGGAGCAAAAAGGTTACAACACAGACAAAAAAAAAAGCCAGAAGAAATTAAGGGCAGTGAGAATCTGTTTTTTGTTAAACCTGTCTTTCCCTTATTCTCCAGAACAGAGTGGACAGAGGAGAGAGAGGAGGCACAGTGGAGGGAAAAGAAAGAAAGAAAAAAAAAGCTGCTATTTTTGTAATTGCTTTTTTTTTTTTTTTTTTGCCGGCGCTGAGAGAAAAGTGGTGGGGAAAGTTTTGAGAACTTTAAACAGCCTCGACAGCCAGGGTGCAGTGATATTAATCTTTTCAAACAGGGAGAAAACCCTTCTATTATAAACACAGACACAGACTCCAGGATCAGCGGCTATGTTGCACAAAGTCTGTTTATCATTGCTGTCAGATTAAAAACTTCTACATCCAGTAAGTCAACATTTTTTGGAAATGTGAAAGGAATTATGACGTAAGTTTGAACATTTGGGAGCAAAAGAAACAAAACTGTAAACACAACTTTGACATTTCTTCACCTTCTAAAGCTGCAGTAGGCAGAAATCTGGAAAAGGCAAAGAAAAAAAAGTCAATAAAGCCCATCTCCTGTAGCTCTTCTCTCTTCGCTCTGTGTCCTAAATTATTCACAAAAGACAAGCATGACCCAAAACAGTATATTCAGAAGTCACTTCCAACTTCAGTGGGATTCAAATCTGTTTCCCTGAGTGTAAACCCTATGTTTATCACATGGCCATCACATTCTTTGCCTACCACCAGCTTTCTGACCTTGCTGAAATGCTCTGAGATTGATTAAAGTCTTTTGTCAAAGACTAGCTATTGTAATGTCATGTTGTCTGCTTGAAGTACAATATACTGAAAGGCTATGTGGTACTTTTGCCCAATTGTGCCATAAAGTATTGCCAGGCCTCAGCTTGAAGTTGATTTTGCCCATTTACACACCCAACAGACGTAAAGCAACATAAGCATTAATTGTGTTGACTTGTGTTTCTGGTCAAGTGGTAAGTCCAATATTCACTCTCTTTTAACTCTGTTTTGATCTCCAAATTCTGGGTAAAATCTCTGGCTGCTAAATGCTGCATCATGTTTGCCAGCTAGTCAATAACTTTATCTTTCTATTATTTATTGTGGGTTCTAGTGAATTGACTTTTGTGCCTATGAAAACAGGGAGAGAAACAAAACATTAAGCTGTGGGCCAAAGTTGTGTCTAGCTGAGTGGAAATGCAGCATTGGGTGATAATTCTCTGTGGATTTGGCACAACATGCGACACCTTTCACATCATACACTTTACAGCTGTTTTAACAATTCACATGATGCAAAAGTCCAGCTCAAGAAGGCCTTTTCCAACCTACCGTCCATGAGTAATGATTTATCAACCCCCATGCCTCATTCAAGCGTTACAATAAAATTATTTCATGCAACAAAGTTCATTTAAAGTTCAAGTTCAGTCCCGTCAGCCTGCCTAACATGTGGCTGATGCAAATCTAGTTAATCCAGCAGATTAATTGGATAAGAATACAGAGAGAAGGAAAAAGACATAAAAAGAGAGCATACATCTGTATTATGGATAGTTTGAGTGTGCTCTGTCAGAGTGGGGGCAGTTTGCATGGCCGCCTCTGTTAGGAGTTATTAACTGCCTCTGATCTGAGCTTACAGCGAAACCTCCCGTTGGCTCACACAGCTAATCACACCTGAGCGCTGCCGACCCCGCAGGACCAGGGAATCAAAGAAAAACATGCAACCCCGAGTGTTAATGGTACCATCCTCCTCCTACTCTGCTAACACTGTTTTTCTTTCACTCCTTTCACCCTCCCGCCGTCTCCATCCTGCTCATTTTTTTTTCTGCAAATGAAGGAAGTATGGCAGTGCACAAAGAGAGAGACAGAGAGAAAGTTGGGGGTCTACTTTTGGCAGGCGAGACTTTTTCCCCTCACCCTGTGTTTGTTCTGGCTCTATGAAAACACCTAAAGGGAGGGAGGGAGGAGAGCGTAGAGGAGGAGCAGCGACACACTAATCTGCTTCTTAATTAGTAATAACTACAGATATAACGATGAGGTTTGCACTGGAAGTTAAAGCAAATCAGAGCTGTGTATGTGGGGCTTTAGATTTTGACAGGAGTTCTATTTAAGTCACAAAAACTAGGATTTGAGGCTTGACTTGCTCAATTTTCAGCATAATCGAGACAATCTACCACTCTCATTTCACCACTTTATACACAAGCTGACATGCTTAGATTTGCCCAAAGACTGGAAACAGCGCAGGAGAGGAAGCCTGACTGTTTCCAAAGGTAAGAAAAATCACCTTAGCAGTCCCTCGGCAATAATTATTTATGCTATATACAGAAAGGTGAGACATCATAGAAAAAGCCAACATAAAGTGTCTCAGTAGAGTGTTGGGCCAAACCCTGCTGCCAGAACACCTTCAGTGCTCCTTGGCATTAGGCTGTTGTCCAGTGCAGGAACTAGGGCGACCCGAACCTTTGTGCGTGTTCTGATCTCAAGAACCGTCCCTGTAGAACTTCTTCAGGGCCTTTTAAGGGGTGAAAAAAGTACCTACTCCAGTGTCGGTACTCCTGACAGCCATGAGAATCTGGAGATGACATCTTAAACGTAAAACTAACCACATAGGCCAACATAACAAACCATCTAATGTCCTATGTCCTACTTGCCCATAACAGTGGGATTACTAATTGTAATCGTTTTGTCTCACTGCGAGGTAACTTTGCTGTCAAAGTCACACCACATTGACACAGATAGGCTGAAAGGGCCATGTACAGGGCTGTTCCTGTAAATATCTGCACCACCTCACGCCTGCTCTGAGTTCCTGCAGTGGAAAGTTTCAGATAGATTCTCTAAGTTGCTGCAACACAACTGGAGGGATGAACACCATCCATCCAAAAGGTATTCCTTCTTGCTATTTTGATAACAGTGGTAGATAATAACGTTCAAGTCCAAAATTCCCCTTAGAGGTTCAATTGGATTGTAATCCGGTGACTCTGAAGGTCATAGCATATGAATCACATAACTATTATCAAACCATCGAGGGACGCTTTGCGTCCCATAGATGGATGCAGTGTCATCCTGGAAGAGATCACTGCCATCAGGATAGAAGTGTTTCATCATAGGGTAAAGGTGATACCTCAGAATCATTTTGTATTGATTTGCAGTGACCCTTCCTTCTATGGGGACAAATGGAACCGAACCATGCCAGCAAAATGTCCCCCACAATATAAGAGAGCCACCGTAACCCCTCACTGTAGGGGTTGTGGGGTCAGACTGTCCTTTAATTTGAGCCTGTCTTTAACATTTGTTTAGCTCCTTAACACTGTCCTTTTGACTTTCTCTGAGGTAATGTGCAAAGGTTGCAAAATCATCTCATTCCACACTAGTTGACAGGATCAGCTTGTTCTAACTCTTCATGATTACACTGACAGAAACCAAACAAGATTTAGATTCCCAGCACAGGTTTGTAATGAACAATGTACCGATGGACACTGCTTGTTATGAGGTTAATCAGTAAAAGAAAACAGTATAGAAACAACACGTTGGGGGTTATGCACCAGACTGTAGTGTAGGATTCCTGCAGCCTCACTACAACCTCACAGTGACACAACAGGATACACGAGGTGCTAATTAGTTTACTTTAGATGAGTGAACTTTGTTACCTTTGGACTGACCCGCGCTAGCAGGTTTCCCGTGTCAGACATGAGACTAGTAGCAATCTCCTCATGTAACTCTCACAAGAAGGCAAATGAACATATTTCTCAAAATGCAAAGCTTTTCCTCTAAAAAAAAGACAACTTCCTTGGAATGTTTTTGCTTTAAAGTTTTAAGCCTTCAAGCTGTGACCTGGAACAATAAAACATAAAGCATCAGCAGAAATAGACAGGCCTCACATAGCCACATACCTTCCACATTTAATTATAAGGCCTCTATTTGGAAGAACTTGGTCTATTAAACCACTGTCATTTTAACAGTGAGCATTCAGAGACCTGAAAGACTTTCATCTTAACTTGAAATATGCTTGTAAAAACTTGTGAATTGCCTTGGACTTCCTTTGACTTAGGACCTAAAATATAAGTCTTGAATGAGTTGATGGGCATGTTGTAAAAGACTTGAAACAGTCCTCAAATCTAAAAAATGTCTGTGCTTGAGGTAAAGTTCATACTTTAAACTTACCACAATATTTCCCCTCTTTGTGTCTATCCCAATCATTCTTGTACCTTCTCCTTCCTTTATTTCAGATCTGCTTTACTGTACTTTCCTCCTTTAGTCTTAGACAGCTACACTCAACACAAGCAGTCTGGATTATGAGCTGAAACCTCCAGGCTGTCAGCTTTTAGTCGGCCTGTGGCTACTCTCTAAAAACCCAACCCTCGGGATATATATGAACACACACACACTGTGAAGTTTTGCACACCACAGACTGTATACTTTAGCTCACCATGGAGGGGATGGAAATGAGAGCACAGACCGAAGCAAAGACAACACAGAGGACCTGAAGTTCATCTTGTGTTCGAGTTTAACAAGGTGGGTGGCGAGAAATTTTCCTCAAAATTTGTGAGTAATATTTGTGGGTAACTTATCCCAAGAATACGGAAGTCACTCGGTTCACTGGCATGTGAGTGAGAGGTAAAAGAAAAGAAGTGCAAGGGAATTCAAGATAATTTACATAAACTGACAAGCTCCTGCACCAGATGTCTTTCCAAAAACTTGAGCGCAGGTTTTGATGCTTGAACAGCTGCGGTATGAGGTAAGCGGGCGCAGGTCATCACGTGTCATCATTAGGTGACCTTGTCTTCTTGACGACTGCCATGCTAACTTTACAGCTAATAAGTTGGCCGTGACACTAATGATGAGCAGCAGTGACGATCAGCCCACCACCACCGCAGCTCCGCCGCTGTCAAAGGAGGCCCCTGTCTATTTAAATGAAGTCTGTAATGACTGTAATGACTCCAGAGCACATGCTGCTCTCCGCTTGACTGCAACACTTTCCTTTAAAAGTTGGCAGGAAAAAAAAGAGACGGTAATTTATTCGAGCTTGGTTAGTACAATATGGTGTCTGGTATGTTGAAGCTGAACCTTAGTGACTTAGAATCTTTCAAACTTGAGGATGAAACAGTTCTAAAAATGTTGGATTCAACATTTTTCTTGCACCAGCATTTGTGAATATCATCCTCACAGTGACCTTCATGGTATTACCTTTAATAAAACAAACGGCATTTATATGCTGAAACTAGGGCTACATCCACATGAATACAATTTCATTTAAAAACTTTTTAGAATGATCTGAATGCAAATGAAGGTTTTAGGATGTTTCAGAATTTCTATTATGCATATTAAAATGCTTGAAAATGTGTGAAACATGACTTGTTTATGTAGACTGGACATGTGGTTGATAGTGTGAACATGAAGCAGAAAGTTTGTTGTTTAGGTGTAGAAAATGCTAAGGAAGAAGAACAGCAATGGTGAAAAGTAAGACCAGAGGACTTCTTTGCTTGTAGCAATGACAAAGTGAATCTGTTACTGAAAGCAACACAAGTAAAAGGTGGTCATGGTAGTGGATAGGAGAGTAGGAGATATAGATTAGGAGTTATTTTAAACGAAAACTTAGTACTGACAGAGGCATGCTGAATCAGGGAAGGATAGGTATTGTTGATAAGACATTCAGTAAACAACTTTGGGAGCCTGTGCCATTGTTTCTAAAAGAAATGGTTCTTCCTGTCCAAACTACAACACAACCTTAATGTTGTTTAGGACTGAAACGATTCCTCGAATTATTACAGTAATTCCTTGGAGCAAAATTCTCTGAATTGAAGCTTCGCTTAATCCAATACATACTAGACCCCACGTCACTAACTGGTGGACTGTGGTCCGACTCCAGACCCAGACTTTATCCTATATGGACTCGGATTGATAATCAATAAATTGCTGCTGTACCAGCAGTTTAAACGGACCAAACACAAACACATATTTCTGTGATTTCTGTGTCACAAAACTAAATACATGTGGGGTTCCCATGGCTTTAGTTTTAGTTGAATACCCCTGTACTATAGTATACATGTACAAAACCCCTGTACTACACTATTATTTCTGCTGCACAACGAGCTAACTTCCGCTTTTGATGCTGTAACGCGCACGCCAAGCGAGGAATGCGATTACTCGATTAACTGCCAGAATAATCGATAGAACACTCGGTTACTAAAATAATCGACAGCTACAGCCCTAGTGTTGTTAAATTAAAATGGGATCAGCAGCATTTCTAAAGTTTCTATTTAGGGGTCCTTCAACACCAGAGTAATGTGGATGCTAGGTGTGAATGCAGCAGACTTTAAGCATTATACAATTCAGTTTATTAATAGGAGAGCCCCTTTAGATATAGCATCTCTTTTCAAGGGGGTCCAGTTAACCCAGATACAAAAACATGCAAACACAACATTACATAACGTACATTACAACTACAAATACAAAAGCTTACTCACCTTCTCCCACCCACAAGAATAATCAGTTACAAAGACTCCAAAAACCTTCATTAGGTGCATCAGTATAAAGAACCACTGAAGCAGTCCAATTTCCAATTCTTTTTAGCATGAATAAGCTAAAAACTGAAAGTACATGCAAATTAAAGGTTGCTTTAAGATGAGATAATAAAGATGACTGGAAGTAGCAAATTGAGGAAATACATCTAAAGTGGATACATGGAACCAGAAACTATTTCAAATGGGAAGTAGAGGTAAAATAAACAGATTGGAAAATGATCTGAACCCAGTGAAATTGCCTTAAGTGACTCATAGATGAGACAATTCTAAGTTCTATACAAAGACGCCGAAACAAGATCTACATGGTGAAATAAATGCATCGATCTGTTGACTAAGATAAGTGTCAGACAGGTTTTAATAGATAATGTCAGCCTGATCAGTAATAAGTGAAATCAACTGAGTTTAATAATGGAAATGTATTAGTGTGAATGTAGAATGAGCCATTTCATTTCCAGATAAGTCTTTGAAGCAATTTTTAAACTTTTATCAACTTGATCTTATCAAAAATGAGCTTAAACTGCACTGTGACTAAGAGGCTACAACAGAAATTAGCTTTTGTCATTTTTAAAAAAATAATTTCGATATATATGTATTTCATTTTAATATTAAGGATAATCAAAAGTTTTCACTGTAAACAATTTTTAAAAAATTCAATTTGTGCATGTAAATGAAAGTACACATGCACATAGAAAGTTAAAAATGTACAGCCATGTGGGTTGTTACAAGGAGTCTCAAAGTTAACACACAATTCTGAGAAATATCTTAACTAGACTAACTGCCTAACTGCTCAAGAAACATTCGTCTCATGTGAGAAATTAAATCACGAAACCCTCATGATCATCAACCATGTTAGGCTGCCAAAGTCATCCTGATAATCAGCTATGTACACATGTAACATAAAACTAAAATCACATCCTCCTATTTTAATGCTCATTGACTTTTCCATCTTAGTTTATTTCCAATATCTGCACTGACCGTGAAGCCAAAGTTGGTTTGATTTTCCTTTTTATTGATATTTCCCTCGAGAACGTGCATTGTGATTCCTCTGTGAGCCAGCTGTCTCATCTATGAAACGAGCTGTAATTTGGTTGCACAGGAAAAATCAAAAAACACGTAAACAAAGGAATGGCAGAAACAGATGTGTGAGAGGAAGCACGCACTCTAGGCCATGTGTTAGTGTATGGCAGCGCACGTACTCGTCCCAGCGTGTGAGTGGATTTAGTAAGTGTCTGATATCCACCTTATGCCAGCAGTTTGGATTCACAGAACGCCACATGGAAAATGGCAGTGAGCCTCGCCATAATGTCAATGGGGAAAATCATCCAGCTTAACTCCTTTGATCCTGCGAGACTAAAACGAACTGAGAAAGTTCTTAACGTTTTACCCAATAACACTGCGGACACGTCAAAACAAAGCAAAGGAAGCTCGCCAGATTTAAACTAAATTTCGATTTGGGCAGCAGTACTGCGACTGCCAAGAACATGAAGTGGAATGCAGGTTTCATACTTTCTTCAAACCTTTCATATCGCTGGATTTTATTTGCTATGTGCTCTCAAGACCCTCCTTAATTTGATATGCATGTTCAGAGATCAGTGCTGCGGTTGGGTTTGCTGTACATTCCTACAGCTGGCCACTAATTGGGCGACTATAAAAGGTTCTGTAACAGAAACCACAGAGATGTTTTTTACACTGCTCATTTCAGTCAGTAATATATTAGGGAGGCCATGTTCATTAGTTAGGCTCACTAGCAGACAGAGCAGATTTACTCTTCATTGCAATAATTTCGTTACATCCCTGGAATCAGATGAACGTCTCTTTATTGCCCTGAAATTAAATGAATAGCACAGGTTTTGAATTTGGTAACATTCTGAGTCGTGTTCCATTTTGCGATTAAGGTTGGCGGCAAGTTAATTAATGCGATTTCCCAAACACTACGCAGATCAGTGTGCTCTAGGGACAGTATGTGTGTGCATCGATATCTGCTTGAGGCCCTGATATGTGACTAGTGTAAAGTCTGGTTCCTGTGCAGCAGTCCACATGGACATGTATGTATGAGCTACATAGGAGAACATCAGAGATTTGGGATTTAAAGATGCATCATAAATATTGATGTAGCCACACGGAGACCTGCACCAGTAACATTGAAAATTACAGACCAAGCCTTGTTATAATGTGAGCTACGACTCGGTAAATATGCTTTATATCAAATAATGAATCCTTGTAGAAAAAAAATGCTGCCTTTTCCAGTTTCCAGACTGTATCATCTAATTATAAACAGAATGTCAGCATATTGTAATAATGTTGTCAAATCCACTTACTGAGCTGCGTATTTCTCTAGTTTATTTATGACGTTATGGTATTTATATTCTCTACTATGATGTATTTCTACTATGGACACAATTAAAACATGCCCACCAATAAAAATCAGAGCAGATGGCATAATCAAATCTATTTCATCTCTTGTCTCTCTCCCAAATGGGAAACAAACTAGTGACCAGTGCGCATGTATGTCAGCGCTGTGCAGACCTCACAAATCTTTCTGCAATTTTCAAGCTACAATCATCCAGGAAATGTGATGCCGCCACCATTTGCAGTCTGTATGAGAGATTCAATCACAAATCACGCCTCTGAAGTCGCCCCCCTGTAAGTACAGTATGAACAGGCTGAAAGAGAGAAAAATGGATTGAGGAAAAGCAACTTACGTCGGCCTTCCTGGCAGAGGTGTAGGGAGTGGGTCTGGAAAAGAAGACAGGGAGATTTTTTACTACAGGATAAACAATATTGCTCCCAGATTTTTCTCAGTGCGAGCTGCCAGCTACAAGAAGAATCAGCTGAGATGAATGTTGCTGTGAGGAGGCAGATCTCAAGGAGGAAAAGACAACGAGGAAGGAATTGAGTCTTCTTACCAAATTTAACGAACAGCACTCCTGTCGTGGACACGGTCCCCTGGGTGTTGGTGGCCACGCACTGGAAGTAGCCCGTGTCAGTAGTGTCCAGGTTGCGGATGCGGAGGCGTGATCCGTACGGCGTTGACCGGTAGGAGATCCGCCGAGGCTCCTGCACTACGGGGGCGTCGTTCTTCAGCCAGCGCACAGTCGGAGGCGGGTGGCCGGCCACGCGACAGAAAAGCTCGGCTGTGTGTCCCAGAGACGTGGTGATGTTGTTCATGGGAGCTTCAAGGCGGATGAAGAAGGGTCCTGGAAGGCAGGAAGGGTGAGATGAAAGAAGAAAAGACAAAGAAGATAAAGACAGAGGAGAAGAGGGCACGAAAGAGACAGAAAATTTTAGAATTTAGAAGGAGGCCAAGTTGAAAAGGAAATCAGGAGTGAAAAACAAGAGAAAAAGACAAAAAAAGAGGAAAGACATTATACTCCACAAAGCCAAGAGCAAAGACATAAATCAAACAACACTTACTGCACTATATCAGAGCCAGATATTAAACAAAACGTGCTGCTGTATGAAAAAAAATGTGGCAAAACAACTCAGTGTTTTCAGACACATATTTAGAGCCTGGTTTTGCAAGTTATTTTGTGGTTGCCACTGTTGTGACACCTAATTTGACTTTTCATCGTCGCTGTATGATGCCAGAGGGATTTTCCAGGCTTGTGTATGAACTTGTGAGGCAGCATCCCCTGTGTTGTCTTTCAAGGAGAAATGAATACACAACCTTATAAGACAGATTCACAATCTTTCATGTGTGTCTCAAAACAGACAAAACTGGCTTAGAAAGTGTAAGCAGCAAGTAAGATCAACTTCCAAACTGTAAAGCTTTTCATGAGGGATAATGCTAACATCCAAATATGTCGCCGTGCTGTATCGAAAAGTTGAAACATTGGAAAAGACAAAGAAAAACATTTTTTTCATGATGATTCAGGACCATATTCTGCCCCAAGGTGGTCAGAAAAAAAGCAATCTGGAGGGCCACCTAAGAGTTTAATGTGGAGGAAAAACATTGGTGTTAATGTCATGAAAAACCTCTGGAAAGTTCCCTCAACCCCAAAACCCATCTTAGGTATGCAGAAATGCTCCTGGTTACACAAACCGGCCAAAACAAACAAAGGAGCAAAAGCACATAGAGGGGAATCTCAAATACAAGTCAGACGAAACTTGAATAAGTGTGAATGGAGAAGTTGATGAGTAAAAATAGAGGCACACACTTCCTTATGCTGGCACACATATGCAAATTATTTGCAAGGATTGCAGGGGAAAGTTGCAGCAGTGTTAGAGAGTTGCTGGAAGACTGACATGTAACCACCAAAAGCATTTAAAAGCAGCCAGGTTTTGCTTCTTAGCAGCGTCCTTCAGCACTGTTCTGTCTTCTTCTCTCCTCATATATGAGTTTAGCCACTGATGCTTCTTGTAGTGCAACTACAGAACACTTACGTGCAATAGAGACAATTACTGTAAAACAGCAGGGAAAACATTTTAATTCTTACATAAGCATAATTCTGGCATTTCTGCAGCTAACTTTTACTTTCATTGTTGAATAATCTGCAGAATATTTTCTTACTTTTTCATTTAGTCCATCTAATGTTAAAATGTAATGCAAAAAAAAAAAAAAAGATATTTTTTGCTTCTCTAAGCCCACACTGACTCCTTTGATTTGCCTTTTTTGTTCAAGCAGCAATCCAAAACTGAAAAAGACTCAGTTTACTATCACATTTGGCAATAAAGCAGGAAACCGTCATATTGGAAAAGCTGAAACGAGACAAAATTTTGCTTTTTTGCTTGAAAAATGATAAATATTCACTCACATCACAAACCTGACCAATCACAGCACAGAGCAGGTCTGAAAATCAGATTGTCAGTTTTGTAAAGTGACAGAAACTGTCAGATGCAGTCTTCCTCAACACAACATAAAGTTCAGTAAAGAGAGGGTTTCAGATATATTTGAATGAGCTGGAGGCTGCCAGTCCCTCTACTCTGTCACCATGGCAACCTTTGTGGTTTTATGTAGTTCATCTGCCTCCAGGTAACTAACATATTATCTTAAAGTTAAAGTGTGTGAAATAACAGCCTCCGTGTGTGTGAAAGACTGTCTCTTTGTGAGCGGTTGAGTTGTTGGCAGACTGTAGAACACACACACACACACACACACACACACACACACACACACACACTGTCCTCCATGAAGCCTCAGGCTTAACACAGCAATGTGGTACTAACAAGTGTGTGACAATATGGGGAGACTCCCACCATCGACCACAGCACCACCACCACTCTCCTCTCGCCTCTCTTTCTTCTCACCCACTTTTTATCTGTCCTCCTTTCTCTACATACTGTACACAGCTGTCTCTCTTATTTGTACAATCCTGTCTCTCCATAGTGCAGCACTGCAGCCAGACCAAAACCCCCAGCAACACAATGTTAAAGTCATCTGGAACAATGTTTTTTTTTTTTGGCTACAACTACAACTAACAATGTGATTTATTTACTACTACAGTAAAACATTCATTCCCATCTTCCTCTTTTCCTGTTTCCTATATTTATTCCTTCCCTCCATGTGTGCAGTTCACTACAAGATATGAAAACTACATCTCACTTAGGTGAGTGTGTGGGAGACGATTCCACTTCACATCATACAGACACCATGTACAGGTCACAAGACTTGCAGAAAACTGTGAACCTGATGTTCTTCTCTCCTACCAGTAACACAGACACACTTTAGATAACTTTGACATTAGAAAGACGGGTTGAAACAAAATACTGAGCATAGCAGTTTCTGCAGGTCATTGGTTTTCAAACCTTGTTTACCAAACTCTTCTGCAACACTTGTTTTTTTTTATTCTTTTCAATTAAATCAGTCAAACATGATAACATCATTGATCAGATTGGACGTTTTTGCTCTTTTATAATGACTTTAAAAGTCATGAGAAAACCACGAGAACACCAAAATGGGGAAAGTAATTACATTTGTCCTCCACAAAGTTTCATGCACAACAAGTAAAAATACTTTTCATTAAACTTTAGTTCGCTGTACTGAATTAGACAACTAACATCTCCAGAAAAAAGTTAAAAGTAAAAATGACATCAAGTATGAATTGGTCAATCATTACTGTTCAATGAAAAACACTGAATGTCCAGAACCCAGAAAAATACCCTGAGCTTAAAATTATGTATTTTGGACAGATTGTCTTTTCCCACAGGCTTAGGAAACATTCATTATCATTATGTTTGTCAGGTTTGGTGGTTAAATCTCTCTCCTTCTATCCCCATGTTGAAGTTCTCGGGCAAACCACCGAACACCTACCTTAATTACTCCTAAAGATTTCACTGAAAGGTAAAAATCATCCAACGTCGGCCGTGTCCACATGCGTAGATACTGTTTTGCTTTTTCGTCCACATGCAAATGCAGTTTTGGCTCACTGAAAATGCATTATTTGGAAAACTCCTTCCAGATTGAAGATTTTCAGAAACTCAATTTGCAGTGTTGATATGTCAACAGGAAGAAACACATTTGGTTGTGGGAGTCAGATTGTGCATCATTACCTACTTTATTTACATGGAGGAATTCTGTGCAATGACAAACTGTTCAAACAGAACTTTATACATATTTTCACAAAAAGCTATACAGTTCATCTTCCACTGTATTGAAGAACTGAGGTGTCACAATCAGCGTAGAAACTTTTTCAAGCTTCTGACCAGCCAACATGGCTTTAGCGTTAGGGGTATATCGCTGCCTACTGGTTTGGCTTTTTGACAACACTTCAATTGTTTTGTTGTTGTTTTTTGCATTTTTATGTGGACAGATTTGCTTTTCAGAAGCAAAGGTGGAATTTCCTTTTTCAAAATTCCCATGTAAAAGTGGAATACACCTTTGAAGTACACAATATTATGCAGGTTTTACATGTGTGACTCTGTTCAGGCAAGTTGTAACAGAAAAACGGTTGCAACAGACCCAGACCATTGAAAACCACACACACAAACCTACCTGACTCAATACGCTGTGCTGACACCAAACACAGAAGGGTGCAAATCAAGGTTAATTCCATCTGATGACACATTTATCTTCATGATGGTACACGGCACTTTGGCCCATGCAGGGTTAGTGTGTCTGTGTGTGGGTGTATATTTTCATTATGATTTGACTCCCAAACTATCAACGCAACATCATGTGGATCTGCTGGAAATCCATGCCTCCACACTGTTATGAATTTAGTGGACCAAATCCTGCCTACATGCTGATACAACACTTCACCATCTTTATGTGCCCGTTGAATCTGACTATAGTATCTAAAAACAAAAAACAAACTCACTGGTATAAGACACAAGTGTTTTGCCAAAGGCAGGAAGGTCATACACAGTGAGTCACTTTATCGCCGTCTCATTAGTTGAGTTGATGGAAAAGAAAATGGTTTTTGGAGCTGTGTGTCTGCACACTTCATTAGCTGTTATAATAACTGACAATAAAGCAGTGGGGAGCAGAATGACGGGGGAAAGAAAGAGACAAGAGGCAAAGACGACAGGAGAGAGGTGAAGAAGAGAGAGAGAAAGAGGAGAAAGATGTCCTGCCAATGTCTGTGTAACAAAGCCACTCTGTATGTAATTGTCTCCTGGTGAGTGTTGTGGTATTTGGCACTTGGAGCATGTTGAAACTCAAACCCTTGCTGTGGACTGTCCCTTTAATGTGGCAGGCGACTAAATGGTGTCCTGTCATCAGCCTGCATTTTTCTCGCAGTAGTTTTGTACAATCAAACGCTCACATGCAGGCATACAAATGTAAACACACGCACACCCACACAACCGCAATACATGCTCAAAACTACACACGTTACACAATACCCTTTCATTTCACCAGCAACATGTATGCATGCATGCATGCATACAGGCGGGCTTCTCTCAGCAAGACGTGGAAACCTGAGTGGATGCACAGCTAACTAAACATACGCAGTAGAAACACTGAGGACTTTGGATTGTAGCACTTCAAGCTATGACTAAAGGTGAATTTCATTAAAGCTAGGTCACTCTCCAACTGAGAGTGAGGAAAGGAAGTAAGGAAAGGAGAAAAAAACGATAAAACAAAGAAACTGCGAGGAAGAATGAAAGAAAGCCCGAGGGAAAATGAGTTCAGTAAACTATCATCACCCCTGATTTCAGCCCAATAATGAGGCTCTTTCAGCGTGATAACTTCCTGCTACTGATGCATACTGATAGAGCCACGCTACCTGAATGCTGTCTGTTTGGTCAATCGAAACCATTCCCTGCCTGCAGACAAAACAAGTGGTGCAATCACCATCCATCCATCAGATAAGAAACAGATGTTATTCAGGGGCTGAGCTCAAAATGACACACACACACACACACACACACACACACACACACACACACACACACACACACACACACACACACACACACACACACACACACACACACACACACACACACACACACACACACACACACACACAGATGCACTAAGTTTATAGGCTTTCATATTTTATGTTGTGGAAAAACAAAGCTGTCTTGATGATTTGTTTGGATCTCCTCCTCATTGTATTTATGATTTTTTAAACATCCTTGATTGGTCACCATAATCATTATCTTCACTAAACTGCTCAATCATGTCCAGAGACTACTGTCTTCATCCTGTCCTGTGTGTTTAACAATGTCTGTTTTTGTGTACACACAATCTGCTGTGGGAAGGATGTTGTGGGAGAGTTGGCTTTGCAAGAGATGAATTAAGCAAACCAGACAAAATGAGAGAGCAAAAATCAAGGTCAAGTTCAATAAAGGCTTATTTTGAGGATCTTCCGAGGCAGAGTAACGTCGTGGGGGTTTAGGCGGATGTTGGTTCTTCAACCCGAGGGGAAACTGACAAGAGGGGGCGAGATTTGACTGATAACTCTGGGCAACAGTGTTTAGAAAATATCCAGCAAACTTTATGGATCTGGCTGTGTTGTTCCTGCAGTGCCGACAGGAGAACAGCAGTTTCAACTACTTCCTCTGTCAGCATCTGCTGATCTTAGCCTGGGTAGCTCCAGGAGACGTGACCATTCGAACCACAAAATAAATTACTGTAATAAACTTGCAAAAATTTCTATGGCTCAAGAAAGGGTAGAAATAAACTGACCAAATCTTTGTAGAGGGACTAAACAGGGTTTAAGGCATTTTCATTTCCATATTGCATCCCACACAGTCAATTTCCAGGGAATTTTAGACCGGATGGAAGGAATGTTAACTGGATTTGTTGAGAGCTTTGTTTGCTCCAAGCTTGTCAAATGTAGAAGCTATCTGATCGTCAAACTTCAGCAGGAACCTTTGTAGGCTTTATAACTAGTAGTGTGGGCCAAGCAAACTGTTAGAATGTCATGCTAGGAATCTGAAAGGATTAGGTTTTATAGGAGATAAAGGATGCAGCTAACTCAAACAACAAAACTTCTAAATAGGTATAAACATTATACAAAGGCCTTTAATTTGCCATCATCCTAATATCAACAATATAGTATCCTGAGAATTAATTATGGTCATACTGCAAAATCAAAGTGACCATGGAAGACAATCTAGTGTAGCCTGGCTTCATATCTGTGATGGATGATTCCAGGGTTGGAATGATATAATATGGACAAAACAATCTCCCTTTTTATTATCTATTACTCAGGATATTTTTTTGCTGATTCCAAAAATCTATATATCATTATATCATTTTTAACTTTGCATATTTCAGCCATGAGTACACAGTGCAGCACCCTGAGCATGTAGTTCTTCTTAGAAACATTTTGGCACAGTCTTGATTTATTAACTTCATAATTAGTTTTGCAAGATAAAACTCCAGCACTAACAAAGAAGCTCGCCAACCAACACACACTGCAACACTTCACAAAACGTTTCAGCCAACTATGGTGGGAGACGGAAATAACTGCAGTCTATTTCATTTGAAAAGCCCTGCGTCTGGACAGAGTTGCGGTGTAATGGTGGGTGTCAATCTGAGCACTAACAGTACTTCTGCTGAGAGTTCTCATTACTGGAGACAAAACATTAATAAGAGCGGAGCAGAGAAATCTCACCCAGATAAAATGGTGAAATAGTGGATGAGACGGTCGCCGCTGTACAGTTTGTTGTAAGCAGACATACAGGAATAGCAATTAACAACTCAATGATCTGGGTTGACTGAAAATGACATTGGCAACGAGGACGCTGCTGCTGACAGGTTGGGAATAAATAAACAAATGGTCAACCCAGTCTGAAACACAAACTGGCAACCATGTACATGACGTCGGGCTGAATGACTGAAGTCAAGATAGACTTCAAAAGTAGGCAAGTATGCGTCTATATGTATGTGTTGGTCAAAATCAAGTACAGCCACAACATTAGAACCACCTGCCTAATGTTGTGTAGGTCACCTGTGTGCTGGTAACGTTGGGACATGGACATCAGAGCTCTGGTGGTGTCCTGCAGTGTCTGGCACCAGGACATTGGCAATGGATCCTTTGAGTTCTGTAGGTTGCAAGGTGGTGTTTGTTGATCAGGCTAGTCCTGGGGCCATCCCATTGATGCTCGATCAAATAGGGTTTTGGGAAATTTGGAGGACCGGTCAACACCTTCAACTCTTGACTGTGTTCCACAAGCAGTTCCTAAGCAGTTCTTGTAGTTTGGCAGTGCCCTTCTGGGGGAGGCTGCTGCCATTAGAGAGTGTCCTTGCGGTGGTTATGTTGTGGCTGATCCATGTAAATCTTTACCTTAAGGGTGCTGCTTGGCCATATATTAGCAAAATATGTTCGAATTTCACTAATGACCTACCAACACTCACAGAAATGTTTGCAAAAATCACTTCCTGCACAACAAACAGTCGGATAAAGTTCAATAAAAACAAAAGTAAGAAGTTCTATTGGCTCTTTCAGAAGGCCTTATGGGTAATAAAGGAAATTTTGATCTGAAACAGAACAGAGGACATCTTGAATGGAAGGACGTCTTAAAGTTTCTATCCTGGGATAGAACAGCTAACAGAGCTCTCTAATAATCTCTGTCCTGTGATCTGCCCCTGCATCACATCTGAAAACAACCACTTCACCCAAACACAATTTAGACTTCCGTATATTGCTAAAAAAAATAGAATAAGATATCTAGCTAAATAAGGAAAACTGAACAAGATGATGAAATCTGGGTGTCACCCCACTATTTTGGTGTCACACAATCGTCACTCCATCGACTACAACTGGTTCAGAATGCAGCTGCCCATCTGTTAACCCGCACATCCAGACACACTCACATCACCCCCATCCTCTCCGCCCTCCATTGGCTCCCGGTCCATCATCGTATTGAGTTTAAAATTTTAACATTTGTTTTTAAAGCCCTTCATGGCCTAGCTCCTTTATACATATCGGAGCTTTTAAGCATCCACCGCCCCAGTAGAGCCCTCCGGTCATCCACGCAGATGGTGCTGGACGTGCCCAGGTCCCGGTATAAGCAGTGCGGTGATCGATGCTTTGCTGTAGCCGCCCCAAGACTCTGGAACGCACTCCCACTGGAACTCCACGTTATTACCAACCTGCAGCTTTTTAAGTCTAGATTGAAAACCTATTTATTTAGACGTGCTTTCAAATCTTAGGACTGTTTTATGGTTTTTATTGTTTTATGCTTTTCTTACTTTTGTGTTTTTATGGGTTTTATGGTTTTATAGTAATCAAAAACTGCATTGTTTTGTTTATTATTCTGTCTGGAAAGCACTTTGGTCTTCTTCTATGTTGTTGGAAAGTGCTCTACAAATAAATTTTTGATAGATTGATTGAGAAGTCACCACTCAGACACTCTGATGAAAATAATGCAAAAAGTGAGAAAAGACGTAGTAAAACGCTGCAGCACATCCCGAGGCTCCACTGGTAACTTTTGCTTATGAAAGAAGTGAAAGTAGGTCAGTGGAAATTAAAGAAATGCAATGCACCTGTGGCTATATTCCCACATGCCGAGTAGATCGATGTGTTATTCGTTCTATCAGTTATCCTCGGTAGTGGCCTACACTGGGACAATGGGTGTTGTCTGGGTTGCTGAAGGTGATCACTCAGAGGATGTGAAATTCTTAACGCTTCATTGAATGTAATTCCAGCAACACATGTGGGGTTACAGTTCAGCACTGCATGTGTTAATTTGCACTCTGAACACATCCTCATTACGTCGCCTGTAACAGATGTTCAGAGCAGTTTTGCTGGATGGAGGTTTGTAAAGGATGTGGTGCCGATACCAGCTTTTTGGCGTGTTTGTGTTTACGTGTGTGCATTTACCATCACTAGAGCTGTTCCATGAAGTGGCCGCCAGCACGCTGGGGTCTTGGGGAAACTCAGACCCTGTGAACAGAGGAAATGGAGGAGACTATTAGTATGATTCTGACTGCTGGGCATAAAAACAGGTGAAGGTCAGCAGGTGAGGTGAACTTTCATTAGTTACACTGTTTTGGGGGACTTTAATGAGAAAAACAGTGTGGGGAAACATCCTTTGGGAAATGAGATACTTTGTCTAGTGCCAGTATAGTGACAACACAAGAAAATAGCCATCCAATCAGAGTTGAGTAGTTAAATGTGAACAGGGGGTGACTTAAAACAGCAACACAGAACTTCTGGGCCAATGGGATGCCCCTTTATGTGAATCAACAAAATCAGAAAGGCTACACCTTCACATTAAAGTCAAATAACAAGGGAAATAGCTAATGTTGCAGAAATGTAAAATAGTGCATACAAGCAGATATACACATTCTGAGATGCAAAACAACAGTGGAGATAGACCTGTACAATCGCCAGTGCAGATCAAAGGTTTGAATGTATAACAGGGAGCCTATCAACGGCCCATGTGGACTTAATGCTCTGTTATTACCAGCTGATGACAGAGCTGCCCTCTGCTTTTCATTACAGGCAAGAGGAGGCAAAAAAATGTGCTTCAGTGTGTGCACCGCTGCAGGATGTAGGTGATTCCCAACAAATTAAAAAAAACAAAAAACGAACATGTAGGACTGACAAGGAACATCAGGAACAGTTTTCTCTTTGCTGATTCTCAAGGTACCAGAGAGCTGACCAACACTCAAGTCACACACATTGTCCTACAGTTACAAGAAGCTACAACAGTGTGTGTGTGTGTGTGTGTGTGTGTGTGTGTGTGTGTGTGTGTGTGTGTGTGTGTGTGTGTGTGTGTGTGTGTGTGTGTGTGTGTGTGTGTGTGTGTTTTGTTGCAGGCTGGGATAGCTTAACATGATGAATGAGCAAATGGCTGCCTGCCAACTAAGGGCAAGAACTCTGCAGTCACAAATACATGCAAATATGCAAGCATGTGCACTGACACAGCTGTACATGGAGATTAGCCTGCAAACCTCATCGCACACATAGTGAGTTTCTACTTGTTTCATACACTAAAATGAATAATAACTTCACAGACTGGGCAAATATTCTCGAACTGACAACTTGGGAACCTTCTTGTTGTGTGTGTGTGTGTGTGTTTGTGTGTGTGTGTGTGTGTGTGTGTGTGTGTGTGTGTGTGTGGTGTGCAGGGTGACAGTCAGGCAGCGCGAGGAGAGAGAAAGTGTGCAGTCAAACAGGACCAGGAGCCTGACACAGGGCCATACTAATGGGGTGATAATGTGTTGTTTCACACGTGCGGCGTCAGGATGGTAACGACTACGTGGTGGTGCTTGTGAAAAGAACTGTGTTAATGAGCAGCGCTTTGGGCCTCTGCACCTGTTGGTGAGGGAGTCTGGAGGCTTGGCAACAGGCTCACAACTACAGGCCGGCAGCTTTATGACTTATGGTAACAGATATGTAGCAAAACCAGAGGGAGGATATAGAATAAAACGACTGCAAGTGTGTGTTCATTATTTCATCCTCTTAATAAAGTGAGTTGTTTTGTAGTTTCACATGCTCCTACCCCTCACAAAAGGACTTGCTGGTTTGTTCTAGGAAGCTCCTAACATGACAGCGTTTTATAGCGAGTCTGGGCCCCAAGGTGAGTCTGAATTCACTTTGTTTTCTGTGCTGATAGACTCTAAGAAACCCGGAGCTCTGTGGTTCACAAAGGACAGAGGAGATGCGACGTTGCAGCTCACTAGCTTCTCTAACACAAAGCCAACCAAGTGCAGCCAGGTGAGAGTTCAATAGAGGAGGCTGGACATGGGAATAGTAAGTAGAGGAAAGAATGGAAGCTGTACCACAATGAAGTTTATACAAACAATATGGATAAGGTGCAATCACGTATTTATGAGAAAATAATATTCATTTCAGGAAAAGTTTAAGTTTATAACATTGTTGAAGAACAAATAATGGCACACAGTGATTTTACTGACATTACATTTGAAGATAAGACAACTGTTTTCCACTCATTTTGTTCTTTTCCTCCCCCTCTCTTCCACTGTATCTCTCCTCTATTTAGGTCACATCTGTTCTCTTTCATTCAGACAATCATCTGAAATATCTGGGATGAATTGCACGGTAATTTTGAGATTAGCTTTCTAATGTTTCTCAGCAGCAGAGAGAAGTGACTGTATTAAGCCCATTTTGTTAATGAGAGCCTAAAAATAGGAACATTCACAGAACCGGTGTCTGTTTAGATCAGTAGTTGCTGCAGTTTCGGGTCTGGTTGAAGATTAGATCATGATCCTGATTCTGATGTTAACTGGATTTCTATATTACGGGAGTCCTTGTGTGTGTTGATATGAATAAAGGAAAAGATACAAATGCTGAGCTTAAACTTTGAAAAATGAAGGAAGAAATGATATGCGTTTCTTAGTTTGGAAAATTCACTCCTACTCAGGCCAAGTCTTTCCACAATCTCAAACTGACCAGACTGTTTCCCTTTAGCTTTCCCCATAAGTTTAAGTTTCCAATGGTTTTAACTATTTAGGGGACAGATTAGAAATTAGTAGGACTGTAGTTTTCAGGTGAATGAGTCAGTTGGCAATATTAGGTCACTATTTTTCCCCAGTACTGATAACACCTAAAGGCATTTGAAAAAAAATGTTACACATGTTGATTCCATAGGATTTAAATTTTTCTAAAATAAATAATAATAGAGAAATGTTTTTAAAAAAATATTATTTATAGCATAACTTTGTTACACTGCAAAAATATAGATTTTTAAGTTCTGTCTACATCTAAAGTTGGGCTGTTTCTAAAGGGTGCAGGACTTAATATTGCAGTCAAAAATAAGTACACAGTGAGTAAAAATGCGACAGGAGCAGATGATATCTCAGAAACTGCCAGAAACAAACAAAAACAAAAACTATAAATTTACATGAATTTAATGTGGGTATGTGAGTTCACCAAGCATTCTGGGCCATCTATCGCCTATGCTGTTCACCACCACAGGAATTCTGGCATTAATATACTTCAAATGATTTCTTATACCTTTAAAATCAGCTTTCTAGATCTATTTGATACCATCTCTGCCCATTAATTTTTATTACAATGACAATTCCCTAAACTGTTAAATCAGAATTTTACTGTAAAATCCCTTTAAATACTTTCAAAGACAAGCAGTATAACCTGGAAAATACTGTGAACATATTTCCATACCATGTCAGTGGTGATAAGCTGAAACTTCAGAGGCCATTTTGGCACGGCAGTGAACACCCATCAGAAATCTGGAAGCCTCACAACCTTGATTATAGTATCACTTTACCTTCTTGGCTGGCATGGAATCGTTTATAATAAGACTGAAAGATTTGGAACCTTTTCTTTCATTTGTAGCTCAGTGTCCTGGCTAGCAGCAGAATTTACAGTAAACGGTTAAAATGAAGTTGCCGGTGAGAAGTCCAGACATCAAATCTCCACACAGAAAGTTCCATGAGAGCTGCCTCTGATCCCCATCCAGCTGTATTTGGCTTACGATGATAAAAATCACGCAGGGACACGAGCTTAACCCCTATAAAGCCCTCAGAATTTGGTGTGACTTTACTGTGACAGCAGCATATAGGAATTAGTGCACGGCTTCAAACTTGAAGGCTTGGGAATGAGGAAAAGGAAAGAAAAGGCTAAGAAGAAAGCGAGACAGAGGGAATCTCAGAGGGTGATGCTGAACCAGATCAGAAATGTTCAATTTGAGCGGTTGTGCATATCAACTAATATGCATTTATATGGTCTGGGGGGCTGTGTTTGGAGCCAGGGTGGTTGGTGTGGTGAGTGAGACTGATGTATGAGCTTTCCCGCTCTGTTATTAGAGCCTCTCCCAAGGTCCTCTTCCATCCCTATTAGCTGGAAAACTGACCTAACTCAGAGGTTATCTGGAAGAACGGCAAACCCACCATTTTCACAGCGCAATTGTCATATTTCTGCCTTAAAGAGATGAAAGACACACGTGTAAATGTGGAAAATTGAGGAATGATAATAATTTGTTTCTCCAATTTGTCTTCATCAGCTCTCGGTTTACATCCAACAAGTTTCTATCATTGTTCCTCTGAGTGCTCACTTACTTTCTTTCTTCATCTTATAAAAGGAGATGCTTCTACTGAGAAAATGCTCTGAATTCCCCAACAGGCTACCATTTCGCCTCATCTCCCTCCTGTATACTTACCTAAAGGAAGTAGTTAAAACTTTTATCCTAACATCTACTCCCCTCAACTGTGCAGACAACGACAAGAGTGAATCAAGAAGCTAATGTCCCTGTGCTGCCTGCATATAAAATCAGTTTAAGAACCATATAGGGCTCAAGCTGCCTTAATTAATTATTAGTGCAATTATGCTCAGATTGGAAAACGAGTGGAAATTTACAGTCATGGCGAAAGAAGAGTTTTTTATGCCACGAGGAAGAGAAAAAAGAGTGGTAAAGAGTGAGGAAAAGAGGAAAAGTTGGGGAGGACTACAGAGGAATTAGAGATAAATGGAGGGAGGACGACTTGGAAAATGTGAGAGTGCAAAAAAAAGAGATGACAGCAAGGGAGAAAATAAAGAGAAACTTCTAAATAAACTCTCAGTGAAGGCACTCGTAAAAACTGCTTTTTAAGAAGTGGGCTTCTGTCCCACTGAGCAGAGTGCAGGTTTATGTTGGCTGAAGACCTTATAAAACATCACTGTGTCAGATGGAAGAAACTGTTAAGATGGTCAGACATGCACATCTTTAAAGATACTAATCAGAAAGAATGAAGAGACAGAAAATAAGCAGAGAGGTTACAGATAAATCCTGGTTTATCTCAAATTATTGCTTATTTTTGTAGTTTTGGCCATCCTTTTGACTGTTAAGTTTATATTACGTAAGTTTATATTCACCAGAGCCCTTGCATGGCAACGTCACTGTAATAAATTCCAGCAGTTGACGACATGCAAACAGTTGGATGATCTCAAATGATATAAACAAGCCACATTTTCTAAGACGATCTTTACTGGGATGTGAGAGATGGAAGGTGAACATACGTGCAATGCCACTGAAAATTTTTCACTGCCCATCTACAGGCATAACTACACACTGTACGGTAGAAAAAAATCTGGAGCAGGACCTCAACAGGGGATGCACATAATATTTGACAGCTGGTGGAATCATGTTATTGTTTTCTTCTGTCTTGTCAACTCAATAAGTTCACGATTTCTTACTACAAATGGAAATAATGCCTAATTATGACCATAATTGCAATAAACCTGAGTCAAATTTAAAGGGAGACGAGGGTGAAAAGACAGTTGACCTAGAAAAACAACAGTTATGCGAACCTGTGTGTGTGTGTGTGTGTGTGTGTGTGTGTGTGTGTGTGTGTGCTTGTATATGTGCACCTGCATGCTTGTGTGCAGGGGTTTGTTCCCAGGATCAAGCGATGCGTACAGAGGAATAAGAGCAGGCCCAGTTCAGCACATCATGGACCACAGAACACATACTAACTCACACACACTCCTGCTTTGTAACCTTATAAGCCCACAAATGGATGAGAGAGGAAGAGAGGTAAAGAGAGAGGAGGGGAGGCTGGAGGGCTATGGGTGAGACGGTGAGAGAGCGGAGTGCGTACGGTAGATGACAGGAGGCTGCATGGCACGACCATTTTTGGATCAGAATAACAGAAAACAAGAGAAAGAAAGAGCTCAAGTTACAAGAGACATTTGCTCTAACATGAAAAACAAAAAACACAATTGCTTCTCCAAGAATCACACAAAACCGAGCAGGGAAAATAGGTGAACTCATGCTACATGCTTTGGAACGCTGTCCTGCAACTTACTAACTGACCTGACGACAATACATATGTTGTTGGCCCTTTAAAAACTAATGATGAAGGAGACAACTGCACAGAACTCAAAACTCTGACACAGATTATTCACATATTGAAGCATTTTGAGGAAGAAAGTAAAGCCAGAGAAGAGAGTGAGGCTTGTCCAGTCAAAATGTTGGAAAACTGTATCTTTAACATTAAGAAACATGACATGTTTTGGATCCATTTGTCCCCTGAAAATGAATTGTGACTGCAAATCAATATGAAGTTGTCCTGAGCGATTGTCTATACTATAATGAAACATTTCTATCCTGATGAGAGAGGTCTTGTTATTAAAATAATGAGAATCATATGTTATCACCAACTCAACTCACCAGATCTCAACTCAACAGAACACCATTGGGAGAATTTGGCTTGATGTGCTCATTTTGTCTCCAGGCTGTAGCTTTTCACACCAAACGGTGATCAACATTCATTTGAATGTATACAAAACATCAAATCTGGACTCCCAACCACCTCAGAGGCTTGTTCAAGTCCTGCCGAGCAACTTCAGAGGAAACCTGAGCTCGCCACAAAGAAGCTGAAGGTCACCAAGTGCTGAGAAGAATCCTCCAAAGGGCGCAAGACCCACGCTGACAACTGTCACCATGCAGCATTCCTCAGTCCTCGGTGCAGCAAGCATGGCTGAAAGGGCCGCAATGTGACGTCATGAAGAAAGACACCGAATCCTCACAGCCTGCTGGAGATCCTGAACTCTGACCTCACTGAGGATGGCAAGACTGTCTATGAACATCAATGGGAATTTTCTTGTTATGGTTTACATCTCAAGCACCATTTTGACAAATCACGCAGCATAAGCTATGCCCACTGGAAGTCTGCGGTGGCTTCTGTTGCACTGGAAGGCCACAGAATCATAAAATGATCACATGAATATCATTATTAGACAGCGGGCAGTAAAGACAGAAAGGGAAGAGAGAGGAACTGGCATGCAGGAAAAGGTTCATCCACTGGGAGTCAATGCGAGGACATTTCAGTGCATGTGATATGCACCACTCAACGCAATTACCACTCAACAATCGAGTCACCTCTACGACATGATAAGTATGACATGCAAATGGCTCGACACCCAGATACAATTTTGGTATTATCATTTCGTAGTAATATTGTAGATGGACATAAGAAAATTGAGGAAGCTGCAGCATGGTGGGTTGACTGCTAGGCTACCAGGGTAACTGGAAAATTCACAATCTGACACCAATCACAACCAGAATCAATGATTCAGTCTGCTGTTCTTTTTGCTTTTTATAACTTGCCACGTTAACAAAAAAGAATCTGTACAAATCTGGCAGCACTTGTTCCTGAAAAGAAAACACACAAAATGGTGAGATAATCCTATATTTAAAAAATAAACTAAAAAAAGTGAAAATAATGGCAAATATCTCTAAAATAATTATATATATTCCGCAGTAAAACTGTGTAATTTGACAAAATTCCAAAAATTTGTAAAGCAGTTAAAAATAGATTTACCATTTTACAATTTTTATATATAATTTGTCTTTCACATAACAGCAAACATTTGTGAAATAAAATTTTTGCTGAAAATACAGTAAAACGTAGTGCAACTGTAGAGTCAAAGAATAAATCACTGTTTAAAAAAAAATAAAGACTTTTGGTGTAGATACCATTTACAGCTTGGGCCTGCTTTTTACAGTTAATGTGGAATTTTACTTTTTTTCTGGGATTTTACTAGTTATCTGCAATTCATCAAAAAATGGGATAATCTGTACAATAACAGCAAATTGTTTTTAAAAACAGTTTGAATGTATCCGTTTATTCTATATGATTTAATTTGAATCAAGATATAGTCATGGAGTAGTTGAAGTCCTTGTTTTAATGTGTCACATTTTCTGTCATAAACATAATTTTACATGGTCATTTTCCATGCAGTTTGCATTTTCTGATAGTGCACAAAGTAACATTATAAATATATTATCATTAATTTCAAGATCATCCTGCTCCAGCTAACGTACGGAGTTTCCAAACCACCAGATTACTACCAGTTTTTGAAATATGTTTGGAAACCTGAAAACACTGAGGAAACCCTGCAAACACACATCATGTAAACTTGACACAGAAAGAACTGCAGCCTGGGAACGGAAAAGTCTATTGGTTTTGTCTCCTTCAACACATGGAAAAGTTAACTGTATTTTGAATCTCTATATTAATCTGCAGTCCATCTAACACATTTGTCTGTTTGGTCATGACAGAAACTTTGCTCTTGAGTAACGTCATGCTGTGTTGATGGCTCTGCAGAAGCCTTGCATTCCCCCTGCTTGGCACAGAGGACTCCATTTGCCTGCCGGGTTAAACAGGCTGATGAAGCCCCTGCTGTCCCCATGAGGCTCTGCAATGGAAACCACGCTGATCTATAAGGCCTGGTTAGTCCATTTTGGGTGAGGTTCCCCTCGGCTCCGGTTACCAGCGGTGTAAGCAGACTAGTGAGGAATGTGCACAAGCATGTTACCACCTACTGTGCAGCTCATCTGTTTTCACCTGACAGGTCCGCCACAAGTGTGTGTGTGTGTGTGTGTGTGTGTGTGTGTGTGTGCACGCACTCAGCTTTCCCGAAAACCTGATCGCTTCCAAGCAGATAGACTGAGTCCTGAGACCTTGACGTAATCTGCAGGAGCAGCCGTCTGTCTGTTCGTCTGTCCGTGGAATGTGAATGGAGTCATCACACCTGCATGTTAGTGTGTCACTGTGCAACTCAGTGCATCGTGCAGAGAGAGCCCTGCTTTTAATGATGAGAAAACGTTGCAGATTAATGTTTTATGGCCACGTTGAGGGGTGTCTTATGGGTCATGAGTGGAATGTAAGATTTAAAGCCAAAGCCAGTCAGGCTGTCATTGTAGGACACGAATACAGTCGTCTTGCTTGGCGTTTTGTACGTGACTTTTCTGTAACTAGTGTATCATGTGTGCCAACAGTGTAAATAAGAGACATGCCATGGTACATGCCTGCCTGTGCATGTGTTGTAAAGACCTGTGTGTGAGGGCTCAGGTGCAGCCAGAGAAACGTACACACTCCGGAAGTTCATTGCTGGCATTCCCAGATTCCTTGAGGATGACAAATTCAAAAGGAGAGGCCCCAGCAGATGGAATCTGGGAACGCCAGGATAATACTGCTGGATTTCGAATGTGACTCCGATTTAGACATCATGTGACTACAGTGGAGCTGGGCGCCATTCCAAAACTATTCTTTACGTCTGTTGGCCTTTCCTCACTCACCGGACTGAATTTCTTCTTGTCTCTCGGATGTATAGTGACTGAAAAGTGTTGGCAGGGCAGTTTAAATCAATGAGAGACGGCAGCATTTAGGCCAGACGCTATAAATAATAAACTGCAGAGCGTGACCATTTAAAGCTAAGAGTGTTTGATTTAAACTGAACGTCACACAGTAGTGGTGTCATTTGGAAAACATTAGCAGTATTAGCCAGAATGTTGCCGACGGTCTGTCTTCCATCAGGACACGGTCAGTGCTGTTTCACTCTGAAGCACAAATTAATTCAAACACACTGCACAGAAAAAAACATTCACACCAAAACAGGAAATTTAATACACATGTATGTGTTTCTCAGTTTGTATATTGAAATATACTTAACACTAAATATTCATCATATTATCTGTTTTTTAAAGTGGAACTCCGCTAATCTCCCATAAAAATCTCCTGTTTATAGGTCTATACCATTTGTGGAAAAAGTTGTGTACATAAAACCTCTTGTGGCTCCACAGGGAGCTGCAGAAATTCTGATAAATAGTTTTAAGGGATGTGTACAAGTTTTGAAAAAAAAATGGCTGTGAGGTAAAAAAAAAAAAAAGTGAGCTCAGTGAGTGACTCAGGAGTTTGCATTCTGAATATCTGTCCAAACTGTCTGTGGGAGTGTTGCATTATGGGTAATATAGAGGCCAGATTTTGACAAATAAGACATTTGTGCTTATGCAGCATTTATTTTAATTGTGTGTGTGTGTGTGTGTGTTTTAAACCAGTCATCGTAAGTCCAACAATATTAGGCTGCAGTGCTAAAATTGGTGAAAAAACTCTGAAGTTCTGTATCCGAAGTTTTCCATCAAGAACTTTGTTCATTTAACTGCGGTTTTTGAAATTTTCTCTTCACTGTTACTGTGCTGAACTGAACTGACTGACCCAATGAGTTACGCTGGCCACTGTTTGCTGGTTTCTGGCTGCACAGATAAACTGTGCTGAATAATTCTGGGATGCTTCTGGGAAACTGGGTGTGAGACATCATGTCTCCATCAACTGAGGACTGAGTCAGCTTCCAGTGGCTGATGCTTTAGGACAGACTCAGCCACAAGAAATCTGACTCCAGAGCAGAGTACGACAGGGACAGAGGGAGAAACTGAAACAGAGATATGAAAAGAACAAGCAGAACACAGGAAGTCTGACTGCAGAGATGAAGACGGAGAGAGATGAAAGTGAGAGAAAAAGGTCCAGCATGCAAGAATATTCATTCCAGTAAAAACGTCCTGTGTTATTCTTATTCTTGGGTTTTCCAGCCCTGTATCGGAGACCGAGTCTTGGCTGCCGACAGTGAGAGTCTGAGGCAAGCAGAGAACCTCTGAGCGCTTCCAGCACGCTTTCCTGTCAATCACACAGATGCGCTACAGGAGCCCTCTCCTTGTCGCAGGTTACGAAAATAAGCACCAGCATTCTTCCACTTGTTTAGACGATAAGGTAGCCGGCTAATGAGGAAGGCAGGAGGAGGGGAGAGCGAAAAAAATAAAAATGATGAGTGGTGGGAAGAGGACGAGAGAGATCTGTGTCCTGAAAGAGAGATGTGAAAACAAGCCAGAGACACAAACCAAGAGTCCAAAACACTTTCCGCGACTGCAGAAAAGAATATCTCGAGCCAGAAAAGCAAACTGCATCTCCACATACCAGACCACAAAAACAGATTTCATATACATCAGTGAATGGAAAACAAAAGCCTGAACTGTCCAACCTATGTAATATAATTACAACACTGGTGCGTGTATGTATTTTATGGTCTTCCATACATTTAAAGCATGATTAACTGTACATCTTTACTCTTACATTGACCTGCCTCTAGAGATGGAAATGTGCGCAGCTGCACTTCATCTAATTTGTATAAAATGCTGCTAAATAAAGCTTGATGCCGAGTTGCATGACGTTCCAATTTAACTCTGCTCATGCAATTATATCAGACCGGTCATAAAACTGTTCAGCAAAAGGTAATTTCAGGAAGCAGAAAGTTGCGTACAGTCCCTAAAACAGTGCTGTTTGTCCTAGATGTAGAAATTTCAGCATGATTTTGCCACAGTCTTTGGCAAGAGACACTGAAGGTATTTTTGTAAATTAGCATTTCCTGCTCCGATATTTTGCATTGATGTCTTAAAATGCTGCAAACATTAGTGAATATTCCTCATGTTTTCTCTTCGATACAGGAAATGTTGGACTATATCTCCCTTTTTTAATCCATTATGCACTTTTCCGATATCAAACTGTAACTTCGTAATCCAGTATTTGATTTAAACTTCATAACAGTAACACAAAAGTAAAATAACTAAATCAACATGTGTTCAGTGGGAAAAAAATACAAAAGGTGATTTTTAATAGATACAGGAAGACTTCAGGTGATTCAGGGGTCCATAAGGCTGTTTTAATAAGAAGGATTTGTCAAGAGGGATTCTTGTTTGATGAAATGCACTCTTCTGGACTAATAAGCTAAGAACCAGATGGACGCAGACAGTATGTCCGTGTTAGAGGCTCTCCGGTTTCTACTTCCCCTTCAGCCCATCCCTAATGTCAGACAGAGGGAGGAGAAGGACGCATGGGGACACACCTGCTCTAGAGCTGCTCCGTTTGGAAAAAGAAGGGGACAACAAAATGTGAAAGTGGAAAGAAAGTAGGAAAAAGCAAAGGGGAAATATAAGTGATGAAAACTGTGGGGATGATATAAGGTAAACTTGACAATGTGGGGAAACTCACGGAATGGAAACATTGCGTGGACGATTTCTCAACTGCATGTTGGGAATCATTGAGGAGGGAGAGAAAAATCCTGAAAAGCAACAAAAGGAGGAAAAGACAGACAGGTTTTGTAGGGAGTGATGAAAGAACTGAGGGATGACCGATGGCAAACGCAACATGGAAAAAGACAACCGGCCAGCTGAGAGGAGAATAACAGAGAGGAAATACTCGGTTAGATGTGAGGGAATAAGTGGGGGGTGCTTAGTCTTGTAGTTTCACTTACAAGACCCTTAAAAAGCATTTAAGTGGACACAGTGTGGAATCAATGTTAACTAGTTGAGATGCATGAAGATATTTCAGAAGTGAATTTCTCTAAGAATAAAATGAAGCTTTTCTGTTAAGTTGGAATTTGAATCAAGAACAATTTATAAGGAGCATAATTCCTGATGCACAAGGCCTAAAAGGAGTAATTCAAAACAAACAGTCAAACTGGGTGGAACCTTGATGCAATTTTCTATGGGCTGCAACTGTGGGCTGATTAGAAAAACACTTCCACCCAAAGAGGAACTGAACACAGAAAGCCTTAAAAAATCAGAAGGAGCAGGGACGGCCGAGGGATTTACAAAGCCTGGATTTTATTTAAGTGGGCAAAATTCAGAGGAGACAGCCAGAATCCCAGAGAGAGACAAACTCTGCCACAGCAAAGACGATCAGTTACTCTCCCACTGCCAGTACAGAGCTTGTTGTAATTTCCATCTCGTTTCAGCAAAGGCCTGGCGCGGGGGCTGACGAAGCACACCTTGTAAAACATCCCAGGTCGCTTCTCCAAACACAGTTTCACCTCACCTCCTATAAACCCTGTTCTCTCAAACACACACCTCATAGCTGATCCCCCTCCAGCCCAGACGATGGGAAGGAGGATAGGCAGATGGCGGCGCAGAGAGGAAAGAGGTGTTAAAGGAGCACTACAGGCACAAAGATGTCTATTGTATTACCTCATTTCCTGCTCCGATCTCCCAGGTTGCAGAGATGAAATCTGTTAGATCCCTCTGAGTGCAGGATCCCACGGCTTACTAGGCACCTTATTCTGCTCCTTGCTCCCCATACGTTTGCCAAACCTTTTGAACCTGACACTTTGCCGCTTTGCTCAGTTTTCACTTCCTCAGTTTACAAGTTTACAGCACACTCATTACTTGTCTTGTCTTGTTACGTCCTGGATAAGCTGGCATCTGACATGCAAGACTTATTCTACATTCAGTGATGCTTTCTGATGAATAAGGTGGTGGATTTGTGCACGCTATGCTCTCAGCGGTGGCAGAGTGGTACTGAACGTATTTATACTAATCGTGAAAGCAGATCACGGCTGGCAATCGCATCCTCTGACGGATGAAGATCGCCTGAGTGAAAGTGGAGCTCATTCTGTCTGACCAGAACAGTCATTTGAAGCTGGACTTGTGGCTTTGATTAAAAACAACATTAACTTTTGTCTGACTTCTGCAGTGTGGATGGGAAAGTACAGTGTGGAGTAGCTAATTGAATCCAGCAGAAATTTACTTGTCAGCTTATAATTAGGATGAATCATCGCACTCCACGATTCCTTGCTAAGAAATCTGAAGAAATGCACCTTTTAATGAAAAGTAGTCAGGGAAGGGAGCACACAGTTTACAAGAAGTGACACAGGTGGTGATTTAAAGTTCCCCTCTTGTCACTGATTGAGTCCCTCGAAACCCATCTCTGCATATCAAAGTTACAAATACAGATTTTTTCTGACATGAAAATAATATTTTCTGACTTAAAATTGGCCTTAATGGAACTCTACACTATTGCTTACTCTAAATGTACAGATATATCTCCATCCAAGGCTCTCCCCTTGCTATAACTAGTCTATGCTACAAAATGGCAAGTTGCATTTTTGGACTAATTTAGCCTTGTATGTCCAAGCAAGAAACACAAACGCACATAATGATAAAGAAAGCCCCATCCTCAAGCTGACAGGATTAATTCCTCAGGGTATTTGTGTGTGAAACCTCAAATAGTCTTAAGCCATTTTTTTGAGACTGTCATTATTACGCTGCAGTTTCAAGGAGGAAATACTCACTTGTGGTGTTTATTGCATATTTGTTCATAACATATTCTCCTGTATATATATAAAAAGAAACATACAGACATGTTAACAAGGTTAAAAAAAAGATTTTTACTGTTTAACTAAGGTTTGTGAGCTTTAACTCCCATCTTTCTAAAGTCTTACTCACAGGAGCAACTGATACATTTCATTGAAAAGTGCGCCTTGCAGTCCATCACTTCCTTTTCTTGACTGTAATCCTTCCTTTAATGTCAAGTTTCATTGTTATCTGGGGCATCAGAAACTTTTCTGACATTTCTGCCACTGACATCGCAATACCATGGGAATATCACCACAGAAAGCACATTTAAAACTTTAGCCCACTGCAAAAATACCGAAAGACTGTTCATTATTTATTTGTGATTATTTATTTAGAAAAAGGGAAGAAGTTCTTTTAAAAGCCAGGATGGTTCCCTGCTGATAAGAATGTCCAGTTTGCATTTCACCGGCATCCAAGTCATGTCAACTATTTACCACTTTATGATCCTGCTGTGGAGGGAAGGACAAAGGGTGGAGTGAGAAAATGTGTGCAATATAAGCCCTCAAATGTGGTGAGCTGCGTGAAGGCTCTTGTCATGTGCCGGCCTGTGTGCGTCTGAGACAGTCCATGCATGTGCAGTGTCTATGTGTTAGAATTGGCAGCAGGTTCGGGTATTCTGGCCTTGATTAGGCGTCTCTTTCACGTCCACCAGTCGCTGAGTGAAGCGGTGAATTACGCTGCCATCTCAGTGGTGTAATTGGGGACACATGCAGCCTTAAACCCGTCCGCCATCACTCCTTCCATCTTTAGGTCAAAGCAGCAGCAAGATCAAATGCTCTCCTCAGCGGAGCATTCCTCAATAAAACAACAAGCGAGCAGGAGAGAGGTGGGGGGGAAGAGAGAAAAGGAGTAAGAAAGGAAATCAAAAAAGATGGAGCGAGACAGGCAGAAAGGGGAAAAGGAGGAGACAAATGTGGAGACAGTGAGAGCATATGGAACATGTTTACAGCAATATCACTGGGCCCTGATGTTATCATGGCGCTTCATTTGGTGGATCAAAACTTTTCACCAAACTGCAGTATCATCTGTCTGTTTCTTTGTGTCTTTTTCACTTTTCTCTATGCAGGAGAGACACACCCATGCAAGTTTTGCTTCAATACCTTTGTGGGAATCTCCATTTTCCAATTCTGTCCTACCAGCGTTCAGCACACTGTACACAGTGTCTCTCTTCTATACACATGGGTCCTTTTCAAAGCAACGAAGCCATGATGGGCTCAGGTCTGGTTCATGCTAACATAAACAACTTTCCCTCCTTTCCAAAAGCCAGAGAGAAACAGAGGTTGAGAAATGGGCTGCTAGGCTACTGAAAGGCCACTCATTTGGGATCCGCAGTGACAAATGTGGACTCAAGAATAGTTTGGATCAAAGCAGCTGCATAGTTTTTAAAAGTACAAAACAGTTTATCATCAGTTTCGGACAAAGATGAAGGAATTTCTCCGTCTCTATCCAAGTCTTTGATGATACAGTTGGAGTGACGCACACAGTCCTGCAATGTCAGAATGATTTCACTGGCTTCTTAGCTGTTTTATGAGAGGCGTGAAACTGATGTGTAAGGTGGAGGAAACTATTTAGGGGGATAAACTGAGCCAAGGTCTTCTATATTAGGCACTTTGATGGCGAGTTGCAGCAGGTGAAGAAGAAAAGACTTAGAAATGGAGACAGAGGGAGATGAGCAATGAAGCTTTAAGCTTCTTATGATGAAGCGGAGAGATGCACTATTAATTCTGCAGTTTCATGTCGATGTGTATGCACATGTAGCAGGACTGTCGGTGTGTGTGTTGTATAGCTGCAGGCTGCAGACAGACAGCACAGACACTGGAGTGTGTCATACTCCACATCTGCTGGATGGGCTCTGTTAGCTCCGTCTGTCTGCCTGCCTATCATTATATAGGATGAAGCCTTTGAACTGAGCAGCCCCTGCTGACAATCACCAGACTCTAACACACCGGGTCAGTTCCTGATCCTGAAAAAAAAAAAAAACGAATCGGGGGCATTTTTCTCAAAGTGTTTTCATGCTGTAAAGAGACGATACCGTATGTTCATTTCCCTCATACCATTGTGACAACCAGGTGCAGGGAGCGCAAAAGACGGAAAACTTGCAGAAGCATGTGCTTGGTTCACGTAAAATATCTCTAATGTTGCATTGATTAAGGCAAGCCATGACTGAAGTGGTGGAGGGACGAGCTATGTTTCCTTATCCTTAAATTAAAATACACCACAATGTGAAATTAAAGTAGTTTCCAAAGTGTGATGTGTATTTTAGAAGCAATGAGAAAGTCGCTGTTTTGCTTCACAAAAACGTGCAGCCCATCTGGACTTAACAACTACTTCTTAATGTGCACCTGTCATCACTTTGTATGGAATGGCCTTGATATATTGATGAAGTGCTTAAGAACATTTTGATATACACAAGACCTTCATAAGTCTTTCACAATGGGAAAGTAACAGTGTTATTACTGGGTGGTTCCAAGTAGCTGGCAGTATGTTGAAAAGCATGATAGCGTTCTGCTCTTCATGCTGTTGTTGCTATGAGTGAGTCCAGTTTCTTCAGTTGTCCCCAGTGACTGTTTAGACAAAGGAATATAAAACCCACCAGCAACATTACAAAGAATTGTTTCTGGGAAGAATTCGAGAGGTTAAGTTCAAGAGCGCCTCAGAAAATGCAGAATATTTAAGCGTGCTGACCTTGAAACTTTAAAAATATACTGAATCCAAATACTGTAAGTCACTGATTAAATAAAAATATTACTTGTGTTTCGACAAGGCTGAGTGGTATAGCTGGTATTGTGGCAGACCTGGACTGCGCATACCTAGACGGACGACCCCAAAACTGGCCTCTGTACACACTGAACACCAAGTCCATCAACCCTTGGAGCAGGATGCGTCGCTATAGGT
Organism: Amphiprion ocellaris; assembly: GCF_022539595.1. Lineage (NCBI taxonomy): Eukaryota > Metazoa > Chordata > Actinopteri > Pomacentridae > Amphiprion > Amphiprion ocellaris. The sequence continues at coordinate 20,204,931 of NC_072767.1, read as the reverse complement.
GGAGATGGTGGTCTTTAGATTACGAAGGTGATGAGAAGCTTAGGCCGATCGGGAGACCTGCACAGCTGACGCAGAGTGAAGGGGCTCCAATATTAAGGTATGATAGGGTGTTTATGAACCAGGATGGAAGCATGCTTTGGGTTTGTTAATGCAAGTGAACTTAGCATTTTTGTTGCAGGTGTTTCCATGAAACTATAAAGTTCTGTCCCTGGTTCGTATCCGTAGTGTTTTATTGTTCATGGCTACAAATATATATAGCCAAGAATCCATATGAAACATCCAGGGCTTGTTTCTGTCTGGTCACAAATGGACTTTTCAGTATGTGAGGGTCAAGGCTCGCCAGTTGATTCACTGCCTCCCTCTTGATGAGCCGAAGCACGTGCAGAATAGCAGAGAAACAACAAGAGTTGGACCAGTGAGAATGGCATTTACAGCCCCACTCAGCCTTTTTATCAGGCAAAAACTACCCAATACAACAGCCCTCCATAAAGCTCAGCCTGTGCATCTGTGTGTATGTACACTGCTCAGCATGTTTACTTTGGGTTTACCAGGAAGAGAAATGTGAAATAGATGATGTGTGATAAAACCCCGCGGCTATGTCTGACAGTGAGCTAATAAAGTTTTAATTGAGGTGATTAATTAAAGTTGACACATTACAATCAAAACACCTACACAGATTCAAACAAAAACCTCATCACTGCAATGCCTTTGCATATTACTACTGAGCACATCCGATTAAATACATTTTAGAAGTAAATTAAAGGATTATGGTAGCTATAAATCTTGAAAGGCAGTTTGTAACTAAGCTGAATTATCATTAAAGATAATGATGGTTATAAGTGTGGTTTAGCAGAATGGAACAAAACTCTTCACTGGCAGAAAGTTTAGTAGAAAATGGAGCTATGAGACAAGAAACAATACCAACTGTCTTTATTTAGCTACTCAGTGCACCTTGATCTTACATCAGGTGTATCGGTGCAGCTTGAACGCCAAATCAAACTAACCTTTCTCAATCTACAGAACACACACACAGTAACAAACTGAGAATTTGACTTGTCCAACAAAAGACTGCAAAATGTGACTTTTACACTTGGCTATTACAGTTAAGCTCATGTTGTGGTAGATGTGTGGACTAATGAAGCAGCAACATCTGGGGTAGAAAAAAGGAAGCCAGTGCAGAAGTACCAAAAAACTGCAGTTCTTCAAATCACCAATTGAGGTGGTTTCCAGGAGCAAGTCGATCTCTACAGACCCTCAATTTAAAAGGCCCAACTTTACAGCAGATATAAACAGGTTTACAGCCAGATGCAGAAAACGGTTTTGGTCTATAGAGATACACTCCCCATTCATGACAACTAGCTCACCCATTTGAACTGTATTAAGGTATAGGGTTGTGCATAATTAAGGGCATGGCCACTTTGAGTAGCAGGTGGGTGCCAACACAGGAAACTCATTGGCCTGCCTCAGGTCTACTCCCCACCTCTTTGCTCATTATTGAATTTACTGAGAGTTAGAAGGAGTTCAAAACCACTCTTAAGGAAACCTATGGGTGACATCACACACTGTTCACCCATTTTCATATACAGTCAGTGGGACTAATCTGCACCATAATATACTACGGAAAATAGGCTTAGATTCAATGTTTCACTGTAATTGCCTTCACAAAAACATATTGTAATTAGCATTTCTGTAGACTGAAAAATTCAACCTCCAGACAAAGTCAGCAAACACAACCCTCATATTCTCTATTTTCTTAGCTCTAACAAAAACACTGGAAACAGTACCACCTTGTACTGTAGAATTTGATATATTTCAAGTGAAACCTGAAAAGATAATGAGTGAACTCAATCAATTTCCCATCTTGTACACATCACAGTGCATAAAGTCCCATCTACAAAATAAGATGTTTGGAATAAACTGGTATTATTTCCACATGTGGGAAGATGACGCTGAACAGAATTAAACTGAAATCTGCAAACTGTTTACTCGTCACATATCACCAGCCAACCGCTCCAGCTGCAGTTTTACACAGGTCGTCGCAGGGCAGCATGTGTACGCATATGTTTATTTTTGCATGACTGTATTCACACACAACCACCCAACCAGGTCTAAGAAACCATATAATGCAGCGAAACGACTGTGAAACAAGCACATGCAGAGACACAAACACACCAGCTCAGTCGGACAAATTTCTTTCAGAAAACAGATCCTTTATTCCCCCAGTCACACTGCATACACATACATAACTGAGATTAGGCAACATATGCACGCTAAACCACACCACCCTGTATTGCAGCCCCCTGATTTAAATCACTTGCAGGCTCAGAGTTTTCTCCAAATGCTCCTCCTTTGTTTGACGGGAACGTGATTTGAGCTCCAGCCCTCCTATATTCTTTCATTACTTTCCAGTCAACACACAAGCATGCCAGAGCGACTCTATGATCTACACTTCACTTTGATTGTTTTTGGTAGACATTACTATTCTGGCGGGCATTCTCCTATTGGTTTAGCATGCCTGGAGCATGGAAGTGGGGGGTGTCAGCGCATGTGGTGGTCTTTTCCAAAACATATCAATGATGCTTGATGAAAACCTCCAGAGTTTTTGATCTTTTCAATGTTTGAACTTAAACTTAAGAATGTCACACTGCTCTAATGGCCATAAATTCAACAATCTTTAGGTTTATTAACATAAAAATTTTAATATAATGTGCATTTTCAACCACAGTATAACAATCGAAGCGTTCATTTGCTTTTCGTTCGGTTGGTCCACTATCCGGCCCAGATTATTATCAGTAAATTATTGCCTGTGAATTGCCTTGAAATTTTGCATGAACATTACATTTTTCAGTTTTCCAGCGGTGCATATTCCATATACCAAAAGAATTGCTATTAAATGTGTCCTGATGTCTTCTTTAACCTTGGTGGTCTGATATCTTTCTATTTAGTGATAAGATCAAAATTTGTCCAGTGCTTTGGGTTAAGACCAAACCAAACTTACTTTGTGTTTAGAGTTGATGTTCGTAATTTGTACAGTTGCCAGTAGAATCTTAGGCCTAGTCCACATGTACAAAGGTATTTTTTAAAATGTTATTCCTCCTTTGTTCTCAAAAAAATAAATCCCCATTAAAATGAAGAGGCAAAAACAGGACAAAAAGGCAAAACACAGACCTTGCCAGACCAATGGTCGATGATATAACCCTGACCCTAAAGCCATGTTGGCCAATCAGAGGCCTGAGGAAAGCTATTACCAGTCCCAGAATCATATTTGTGGACTGATTCCGATGCTTTAGTTCCTCCGTATAGTGAAAGAGAAACTCCATTCATGTGTAAACATTGAAAAAGTCCTGTTAACAAGGTTAACACCAGCACTATTTTGGTCACGTCCACCATGGCACAGAATTGCCGCAAAACACACAGAATACGATGTGTTTTGAATTCCAAATATGTTCTGGGCATTATTTAGGTCAAATTTTGGTAATAGAGCATCTAAAGGAGCCTGACGGATAAATCAGCCTGACACACATATCAACAAATATTTGCTCTGTACAGATATATTGGTATAGCACTATGGTTATACGAGAAAACTAAATAAACAAGTGCAAAAGATATGACTTGAAACACTTGAGTTTGTTTGGTTCTTTTAAAGAAAATAGTTAATAAGTTTCATGTATCAATGACCGCATCGGCATCAACAGTCTCTTCCTGACTGAACGATATTCTCGATTTCTCTATTTGTCAGTTTTTCTGCACCTGTATGCATAGACACGTGTCTGATAGGATTTGAAGATCAAAGCATATTGATTCTCAGTTCTGTCACTGCACTGATATCAAGCATGTGTGTCATAAGAACATTAAACTCTCCTCCATTTAGTTGGTGGACACCACGAGGCCCCTACAACATTTATGATGCCCTGCTGCACTGAGAACCAACTCTCTGTCAAGGTCACCGCAAGGACAAACCGTTAAATATTAAGATCCTTGATAATCTGTTTTTGCTTTCAGAGCAGATGACATAACAGAAGACCTAGCCGTTGCCTATAAAAGCACAATAGAAGCAACTGTACCATCCATGACTCTCTGACCTTTCATTAGAACCAGAGTGACAGTGAGACAAGACAGCTGGGCAGAAATGAGAAAACGAGCAGTTACTCTGGCTATGAATAGAGCTTTGTGTCATCTTCTCTGCCTTGCAGAGAGTAGAGAGGAAAATTAGGATGATGATGACTGGAAAAAAAATTGAAGAAGAAAAAATTAGAGCGGAGGAGATAAAAGGAGAGAGAAAACAGAAAAGTGTAGACAAGAGGGAAGGCCAACAGAGGATGGGGAGTGACCTGGATGGTGTTAGCAGACAGCAAGAAACCTCTCCAGAGTAACATTTAACCAGTTAGGATCTGAGGGATCCTCGCTGCTTTAAGTCCACTGGAATTCTGAGCGTGCCCGCTGCCTGGAAAACAAAGCCTGTGTTTTCCTTTGGCCCTGTACTCTAATCACTTACACATGAGGAGAGAAACAACAAAGCTGGAACAGCAGAGACGAAAAGACAGAAGAAGAAGGGAAGCACTGGGATGAGAGGAGGAAGGAGGCCACTTGGGGCCAAAGCCTTTGATGCCCTCTCCGTCTTTGAAGCTTTCCAACAGTTGGAGAGGAGTGAGAAGACAACCAAAGCAGGCAGACAGTGAGAACAGACAACAAAAAGGACCAAACAAGGAAAGGATTGTGCACTGAGACAATGAGGGAAAGAAGATGAGAAATTGGGGGAAATAGGACATGAGATCAGCTTTGTTTATGGATCCATCTGTACTCCCTGTACTGAGACGATCTTTGATCAGGAGCTTTTAATTGTCCCTATAGGCTGCTGGTGAGATCATACCAACATCACCTTGACCATAAAACGTCTCCACATGCTGCATCTTACCCCGATTTGTCATTGTGCCACTGTCTAATATATAATCCATGCTGTTTGCAGTGCAATACACAGGTGAGTATGTAGTGTGATTGTAAACCCAACTCTCCATCACACTCTCCTTTAAATAATAAACTCATCTGCATTAAATCTGGCAATAATTCCTGTGCAGTGGTTAAACACAACAAACTATATATCCAGTCCACCCCAGGAGATCTCTTTCCATCTGCGACATATAATTCCTTTATATTCTTGCTTGGCTCGCTCCACTCGCACTCATCCCAAAGACAACACTGCAAAAAAAATAACAAGCAAAGCGAAGCAGTAACATCATCATCAAGCTCATTTTTCAGACTTTAACTTTATTTCATCACTTGTGATATTGTTGTGTTTGTGGGACATTCTGTTTCATACTAATGCCACAGCTTTCAACATACTTGCCTAAAATTTGTGCTTAAGGCCAATTTTTCCTCTTTTTCAGTGTTTTCCTTCACCACACAAAATGATGAAGTACGTTCTGTTTATTTCCTTTTTAAGTGAATTAATTTGAGGTGAAATTCTTCAGAAGAAGCATAATATTTATTTTGTATTGTCTTCAGCTGGAGTGGTAAATCTGACATCTTTGCGGTTGCACAAGGGAAGACGTGTCCAAATGAGCTTAGACGTGTTTTTAAACCTGACAGTTTAGTTAGCCCTCAGAACCTCAAGTAGTCCCTGGGTATTTTTTTTCTGCTTCTGTCACTTTTTTACTCACTGTGTGCACTTTTTTTTTACTGCAATTTAAAGTACTCCACCTTGTGGAAACATCACAACCATGGCTAAAAGCAGAAAGAACTCAAACATGTCTTTTGTACAGTATGACACAGGTATTATGCCAGATAAAATACTAAAAAGTTTGTAAAAAAAAAAAATTTCTTTGATTATTTATTTTACAAAAAAAAAAATGTAGAAACGTCTAGAATCAACATTTGTCAAAGTGGCAACAGGTGCTACCAGTACTAGAAACAAGATGGTGGCCCTACATAGTTCAGATATTTATATTTTTTATTTTCATTCCATACTTGCTTCCTATCTGCTCTGTGTAAACACAGCCTGCAGTTGAGCCGAAAAGTCCCTGAACTTTCGTCACATGACTACTGGTCACAGCTGAATCAGTCATGGTTTCTCAGTTGCATGAAGAGGAGTGAAAAACTGCAAATGGTTTAATTTAGGAAAAATGTTAAATGAAACAGGTAGAATAAATAATAAAATGCCCCAATTTTAAGCTTTGATTCTGTTGATTTTCCCAACGAAACTTACATTTCACATGATTAGTTAAAAGGTCATCAGAAATTTGAAAAAAGCTTTAAAAAAAAAAATGTGCAATTTCTGGCTCTGATAAGTGCTGTCATTTCTGCAATATTTGATAGAAAACATGCCTGTAGAACCCATCGATGAGTTTTCAGGTCCACAGGGACAGTTGAGGAAATGTCCAAAGGCAAAACAGTACAGTTTTTTTGAGGGTGTGCAAACAGCAAACAGCTGCTGAAGACCATGGTGAAAATGCTCCATATGTAATGTATATTTTCTAAAAATACAATGAGTGAGCAAAACCATGCAGTGCTGGAGTGTAAAATGAGTCTGAAATACTGCAGTTGAAGGCCAGCAGCACTGCTGCTAGAATGAATTTATAACTAGATTGTCTTACAGGTTTCCTCCAAACACCTTTCATGCCTTATTTCATATTTTATTTGTGTGTCTGATATGCTTCCTCCCTTTGCAGCAAAGTAATCCACTCCGGAAAAAAGTCCTCTCTTTGTGATGAATATTCCATCATTACATTGGACATTTCACTCTGCACTTATGAAAATCATCATCTTAGCTGAAATTCTGGAGATGCAAAACGGTAATTTATGATGGCGGTCCAACATAAAGACAGGAGCCATGGTTATGAATTCTTCAGGGTAGTGAAAGACTAAACACAACAGCTGAGGCTCACAAAATGAATTTCATCTTCTCCACACAGGCAGACACATAAAATATCTCAAACATTCAGCCTGAGCTTTCCATTGCACACACACCCTTTATTACTTTTCATTATCTTTGATGGCTATCTGTGCTGCCAAATCCACTTCTATGTTGTTCTTCTGGCTGTGCAGCACAACGCTAATCAAATGTCTTGAAAGACAATTCTCCAGCGATTCAGTTTATACTTTAGCTTTTATTTCAATTTAAGCTGAATGTTTATGTCGACTGATACAAGCCAGCATTATGCTTCCAAGGAGAGCCTGTTTTCATTCTTAATTTACCACTAGCAGGAGCATTGTTAAATAGTTCCACTGCTGAAAGAAAGTTTAATGGGAGCTAATAGCAAATTATGCGAAATTTATTAGCAACATGGATTAACGAGGATCATTACATTGTGTGACAAGCTGGGGATATGACTTCCATTGCCCATCATCTTTCAAGTATTTCACATGGATAAAATGACCCAGTCTTTGCAGTTAATGCCCAGCTGAAATAGGAGTAGGAGTTTCCCTGCCAATAAAAGTACAAGGCAGCCAAACCTAAATACTCTTGCTGACCCCAAATGGAAAATCTGACATGCCTATTTCATATGATAAGGGATTTTCATGAAGCCCTCTGAATAGGCATTGCGCTTGCTGTGATGTTCTTAAGCCTCATGTTTTCTTTTAGTCCTCCGTCTGTAAACTCCATAGAAAACTTGCTGTTCCTGGAATGTTAGCCACCTTGGAATCTCAAAAACCCAGAAAAATCCCCATCATACCCACCCAGGGGCCAAACTGGGCCACTGACCAGCGCTGAGAACATCAGCCATAAGACTAACAATGTTGGACTCGCAACATTAAGAGCCATCAAGTGCAAAATGATGGCGTGACCAATAAAGCAAACCTGTGGTGGAGTTGAGCCAGGGTTATTAGAAGGTAGTGAAGCCTGGCCTCTGCCCTGCTGACCCTTTGTACTGCAAAGTATTTATTCAATACGCCGTGCTTGACCGCAGAGCCTGATTGTTTTTATATTACAGTGATGGTCACTGTTCCACATCAAGTATTTGTGCTAAATTAATCCTCCATTAACCACCTACTTAATACTGCAGTCTGTTTTCTCGGTGACATTAAGTACCTAAATGCTTCATGAAGCTCTGTAACCAAAACATCCATCCCCCTATTATCTGTGCCCACTTATCCTGTGCAGAAAAGGACCAAAACAGAGCTTCTTGGTTCATTTTGTGCTACACTCTGTGGGAAATTTTCATTAGATTTCTTTTATCTGTGCAACTGCCTTACTGGTGTCCATTACATTAGAAATTATACACCACTTTCCTCCAAGAATCTTTTCTTCAGGGACTGAACTTGAAACTGCCAATAATGTTTGTTACTTTCCTTTGTTAATCATTTGGGCTATGTAATGTCAAGAAATAGTAAAATTTGATCCAAAAGAAGTTTGTGTGTTTGCTTATGATAAAGGAACTGGTGAGAAAACATCATTAAAAGCAAGGGCTGGAACAAGTCTGAAGAACAAATATTCAGCAGTGGCAAAGTCATAACAGGCACAAGACTGAATTCCAGACTTCAGAGAGAAGCTCCAGCCGTGCCTCCCCATACATGTACAACAATGTGGGCAGTAGAAACCATAGTTGCACATAATGAGGGTGCTGCTGTAATCTACACCCAATTGTTTGCCCGCCCATAACTCTTCATCCAGTAACAGTAGAAGACCTGGGCCATTTAAAAGCTAAGCACTGATCTCACTATTTATGTATCTTTGCCAGTGCCAGATGTTACAAGGTCCTAAAAAATGCTTTGGCTACCTATATGATCTTGGGTAATATAGATTTGTGGCAGGCAAACACAGGTAGTTAGGCCATAAAAATAGTCCACACACTTGCAGAGTCTGGAGCTGCAGAGCATATTGTGGGCTGTTAATGTTGCTCAGAGGACCTCTACCCTCCCGCTACCTCCTGAATGTGCCCTGGATATTTTCGGGTGTTGCTGGCAGACATATTAAAATTCATACATATTTGTCTGTGCGTGTGTGAGTGTATGTCGTTTTGATTTATAACAGCGTACACTGCAGTCTTTACAATAAGTGTCCATAAACATCATAAAACTGTTCCAAGATTTTCCATTTTTCCTCATGTAGAGAGGTGTGACAACAACGAGTTCTGACTGCCGCTTGCAGTGAGGACAGTCCCAGTCCTCAGTAAAGTCCCATAAAGAGAGGTCTACTAAACTTTTACAGGCTGACAACAGCCTGGCTTCCACTACCAATCCAAATGGTTCATTTCTGTACCACAGTTTCAGCAGTAACTTGACCATAAGGTCTGATAGCACTGAATAACAGCAGCCTTTACCCAAAGCATGTCACAGCATCCCAGCAACTGTACAGTGAGACTGAAGCAGGATGCTGCTGGAAAAGAGAATTTACGTTCAGGACAAATCACTTAAATGAAAAAGTCACTCTTCTGGCACATATATGTTGCATGGAACAGGCTTGACAGCTGACAGCGCTTAGCAAACTGAGTGATATTGTGTCAATAATAGGGCTAAGAAATATAGGTAAAATAAATTAATCAATTTAAACCATTTCAGCTTAAAGCTATTTTTATTGTGTTTTGCGGTTGTTATAAACTATACTGTGCGAAAGACTGAGCAGCTACATACCAGCTGACAAACCAATAGTGGTCTAGCTCAAATTATATATAATCCTGCCACCTCACTGCCTGCTGCTAGGAAGGTGAGCCATTCTGAAAGATCAGCTGTCTCGCACTCCGTCATGTTTACTTACCCTCTAGAACTGCTTGTGCTAACTCAAACATGTCTCAGCCACGAGCAAAATACAGCAAATGTTCTGTCTTTGGCTGCAAGAGTAAACACTGGAGTCTTGACACACTAGATTATTTTAATTATTGATGCCAGCGTTCCCATAACAATAGGAAAATCTTTAGTGTAGCACACGTGCGACTAACGGGGCTTATGTTACCACAAAATTCAATTTCTGTGAAATATTATAAAGGTGGTGGAAGCTTTATGATCAATTTGAAACCAATAAATAAGGGGTTGGTTATCATCATGTTGCCTGTTATGCTTCAACTTCAGCTACTGTTTACATCTGTTTACTTCTCTCCTGCTGTATGTGCTCACATGTGCTGCATTTTAATACGCTATTCCCAAACAAGCTGTCCTTATTTATATTTTATGATTCTGTAATCAAACAATGGAACAAGTATGAAATAGTGGCTGAAACAGCTCATTAAGACTGCACTGTAAGCAACAGTCGTTTCAGGCTGCTGCATCAGGCTGTGGTTGAGGTTCCTAGTGACTGGCCTGTCACTGGATGCCACACCAGCCTCCATGTGACCCCTGAGCCCTCTGAGCAGGCTTCCAGAGCTGTGCCACTTAGGTGGAGATAGTGGAGGACAGGGCTGAAGCTGTTTTCAGACCACACAGTGCAGTTCACATGGGACCACCAGTCACTAAACTAAGGCCTCCACCTGTAAAGTTCTGTAGGCGTGAACGGGGAAGAAGAGGTCCAAGAAGCCACAGACTAGTGCGCCTTGGGAGACCTGCACAGAGGCCACACGAGAGCAATGACGCGCAGCATACTCCATTATGAAAGGATATGATAGGCGGTATATGAGCCAGGAAGGAGCACATTTAGAGTTTGTTCATGCAACTTTGCATGATTTATCAAAGATTCTATGAAACTATTTTCCCCTTCGCATTGAAAAAGTGTCTGTCACAGGTACATATCAATATGTTTTTTTTTTAAAAATTTTATTGTCCCTTATTAATCCCACGAGGGGAAATTCTGATTTTCGCATCTCTCCCCAATTGGAGGAGAGCGACGGGTCAGGCGCGGTACAGCGCCCCTGGAGCAGGAAGGGTTAAGGGCCTTGCCCAAGGGCCCAACAGTTGTTGTTGTTGTTTTATTTCTTAGGCCCAGTGGAGAATTTATTTCATAATGTTGTACAAACTGTGAAATTACCATAAACAAAGCATTAAGTGAAACCAGACCTGTGCAGCATCTACTGGAGTTCAACTGTAATGCACATAAAACACCATACATATTACTTTGTATGCAGTTCCACTAGAGGCTACTTTACACTTTAGCTCCTGCTGAGTGGCAGTAATGATTGAAAAAGTGTCACTCTAGTAAAACTGCTATAAAAAGCAGAAGCATAATCTCAGTCTGAGGTGCCTAACTTATGGAAAAGGACTGTCTTTCAAGCTGCAGTCTGACAGATTTGGCATTGCTCTCCAAGCGTGTGCTCTGCCGTACAGCCTGGCAATGCCAGGCAGCATGGAGCCAGATCCGATTGCAGGGTTTACGCATGTTACTAACATTGTCATTATCTCTGGGGGACTTTTGAAAAGCCGTGCCCTGGAATAACTGCAAATAATAAGCAGGAATAACTGAGAACGGCTGGTCATTCCTATGGTGATTTATGAATGGTGGCTGACAGTTCGTGCCATCTGAGGGTGATTGCATATCCATATTTATGACTCTATTTCTTTGGCTGATCAACACGCCAGATATCTATATCTTACACATTCTCTGGGGTCAAATCAAACTTGGTGTAGCTCTTTGATGGGGGCTTTTCACGTCATTTAGGGGAGCTTGTCACAAGGTCAGTTTTAGTCCGGGTTGAGCACTGCAGAGTGAATCATCTTGGTTTAATGGCCCGTTGAAAATGGGATCAGAGAATTGCAACAGAGAGGTCTCTAAACTATAAACCCTATCTGAGAGACAGACCAGGGGAGGAGTTACAGGACGGGAGACAGGAGAAAGTAAAAGAGAGAAACAAAGAAAGAGCAAAGAGAGAATTGTAATGACTAATCAAACCAAACTATGCGTCACAAAATACTTTCAGCATCACAGCAGGAGATGGAGAAAGCTAAGGAGAGACTGAGGGGGGTGGGAGGGGGACTCAAAAGAGAGAGGAAAACGTTAACGAAAAGCTCATAAAAGCAGCATGAATCTCTTTAATTTTCACACTCGCCGTGACTTTTACAAGCTGCTGTGGCAGAGCTGGGAAGCGGGTGAGTAAACGGGGCAGGAGCGAGGCCCCAGGCACCCCGGCTATAATGTGATCACAGGTGGGGCAGGTCCATTCCTGAGCTGAAACCATCCAAAAGCAGCACTGCGTAAAAGCTATGTGTCATTTCTAACACTTCCGTTAAAAGGGTGTTTGGTGACAATACGTCGACGCACAAGCTGGTGTCAAGAACAACAAATTAAATGGTGCACGTGAAAATCTGACTCGTTTGTGAATGCTCTGCATAATCTGCCATTATTTCAAACAGAATACACTTTAGGCATTTGTGAGCTGAGTGTGCTTGATGCCTGTAGCTGCGTGTGGGAGGCGTGTCGAGCTACGGATTGGTGAGTGGGGTCTGACGAGCTGTGTGGTACTTAAGGAGGGGATGTGTGAGCTCAGTGGGGCTTGGCGGCAGTATTTGATGTGTAACAGTATTTAGAAGTGTGTGTGTGTGGCTAAAAAATAGTTCTCTAGTATGTCGAGTTGGTATTCAGTTAAATAAGTGTTGACTCAGAAGTTCTTTCCCCCTAACTAGAACACAATTTCACGATCCTAAATTGAGATCAAGGTAGGAAGAACATTACTGGATGGATGTGGAGTGTGCACGTGGGAGGGATAAAAAGAATACGACCGGCAGAAATTCACAGAGCTGTGCTTTTACACGGCTGCACGTGTGCGACTACCTTTTTTGTGTGCACGCGATAAGAGCTACTTTCAAAAAAAGAAGCCTTAGGGCAATTTACAGCTAATAAATCAGTGTTTGTCTGTTGGTGGTGTGTGTCAATCTGAGGGCTCTTTGGTGGGTGGAGGACAAGACACTGATGTCAAACATGATACGGTAACAGCTGGAAAGTTCACTTTACCTCCGCCCTCTGCACGCTCTCTCTCCCTCTGAACCTTCTCCCCCTCAGGCAGTTGTTCTGGTTGGCATGTGGCTAATTTGGCTAAGTTCTACCGTCTGTCTGCTTTTCAGGGAGTGCACGCTGCACGTGTGTGTTTATCTGTGTATTTTTATTGCATTATCTCTGTTCCTTGCTTCCAAAAAAACTTGTCAGGCAGATCAATGCACATTTTTCCTTAATATCCAGAATTAAAATCAACTTCAAACTGAAGTTTTTATGAGTTGGCAGCTTTCTACTGTCACCAGGCTCCAGTCCAAGAACCACAGTTTTTCTTAGTGTGTATTCAGTCAGGTCAGACATGATTAACAAGATAATTACGTCTTCTACATGAGTTAACTGTGGATCTCTATTACCTCCATGTCTTGCTTGTGATTGGAACCCCCCCTCTCAGAGTACTACAGGGAAATAGAACCAGGATGACACAAGACACCAAAAATGTTGGTCGCCTCATGAACTGCTTTATTTGATTTGTGTATGATGAAACCAAACGCGAGCAGTAAAATTTCAAACATCTTGTCAGTCTTTCAATAAGGCCGTTACTGTTCCACTCATCCAACAAATGTCCAGACATCTCCAGTGTCCTTTTGGTGAACAAGGAGCCTGTCAAACGAGGGTCAATCAGACAGTTATTTACTGCCTTGTTGGGCTACTCAGAACCACTCCCTGCTGCTACTTTGATAAGTGTACTTAAGTAGGTATCACCAGGTTCCTCTTTTATCTTCTCTATCTGTGTCCATCTCGCCGTCTTTACAAACTATAGGCCAAGTCTCTGACCTCCACTCCTGTTTTCAATCTGTTCTTACCTTGTTAAAGAGTTTAGATCACAGATATCTTATCGGGATCCATTAACTCTTGGTGGAACATCTACTTCTGCACAAGTTCAATCCTGTGACCTTGCACTAATATGATGATTTCCATTCATTATATCTAATCTCTGCTCATTCTGTACACATTGAGCCATTGTTGTGTTCCTTCCTCCCCCCATGTTTTCCTTTGGGGTAACCCCTGTCACTGTCCTTACACTACCCACCCTGATGAAAACCCCACAGAACCCAGCAGCAAAATTCCTGCCTGTTTTACAGCCTTCTCTTTGCTAATTGCTCAGTATCCAGCTGCCTTCAAATAAAGCCTCTGTCATTTTCACTCCGCCTGCTGCTGCCTTCATATGCGCACACACATAACCATGCACAGTGCAAAGATAAATTACACAACCCTGCATTATCTGTCTGTTCATCCTTTTCCCATCTTTTTCTTGGCGAAGCATCTTATTATTAATCGTCTATCAGGGGTTTCTGTTTCTTGTAGACACAGGAAGAATGTACAAAAACAAGATGGTGTTTCACATCTGGGAGGTAGAGGGTAATTCATAATGAAAGAAAACAATAGGCCTTCTTTAGCAGCACATGGATACAGACTGGTGACAGCAGGACTGGAAACCGATGCTGAATGCAGTTTTTGTGACATCAGCTCCAATCTAATTAAGTTAAGCTGATGTCCAGCTAATGGATCATCAGATTCCAACAACCTCGGCCTATAGTCTCACACTGTCAGAACAATCACTTCTTTAGTCTGTGCATCATTGTCGACTACAAATGTGTCTCCAGTTTATCCACAAATGGTGGATTTAGATACTTTACATGACTAAAAATGCTAATGCCACAATGTCGAAACCACAGTTTTCATCAAATCTGGAATGCCAAATTCCCCATTTGCTTAATCGGGTGTAGACAGCCATTTATTACTCTCATAATAGTCAATGTCCTTTGTTATTTTTTTCCCAACAGTAAGAGTCTTTTGTCCAGTGACAAATAGAATAACCCACAAACACAGACACAGACAATTAAGCTGAAGTATCTAAATTAACCCCAGACACACTGAGGGGATTTCAGCACAGTGACCTCAGTCAAAACATCAGGTCATGTGACATAAGTTGTCCCAGAGTCATAACAGTGTAGTATTTTTTTGCCACTCGTATTTGTGGAAAGACTCCTGTGCACATGCTATGGGTCTAAAGCTACAGAAGCCTGAAGAAATTTATTTGGAAAAAGTTTGGAAAGTTGCCTCTGCTGTGCAACTTTTATTGAATTAATGGCCACACTGACACATGATATGAAGTTTTACTGATTCACCCATGGATGGAACATACAAGGACTTGGACAATTGATTTACTGACTAAATGATTCACTGATTGACTAAGGGAAAATCAATCAGCAACTATTTCGATAATTTCATTGACTTGCAAAGCAAAAATGCTAAACAATTGTGGGTGCCAAATGTGAGGATATTTTGCATGTCACCACCTTTCAATTCAATAAATTTTATTTATATAGCGCCAGTTATAATTCAAACAGTCTCAAAACACTTTACAGAATCCATATGCCTGAACCTTTGGGTTGTAGACCAATAACTAGAGACAAGACATTTGAAAAAGTTATCTTTGGCACTAGGGTAGTTTTTTTTTAATATATTCTCTAGGACTTTATAGACAAAAACTAATTATCAGGCAACATGACAATAATTGGCGAACTAAGTGAAAATCAATAATTAGTTGCAACCATGGAAAATTAGCAAGCCCTGAGTTTTGGATGAGGACTTTATCTCTCCACCTCCTATGTATCTAGTTTCACAAACAGTCTCTGGTGTCTGTGCGAAAAACCTAATCCAACTTTGGACAGTTCCACCCTATCTTTAATTTGCGCAACATACAAAATAACACCAATTTTCGCCTACACGACAGTTAAAATCACATTTATATCATGTATTAAGACAGCTGGTTAAGAGATTTTGTATTCTGAGTGTCACAAGCATACTGCAGTGTAAATGACAATGTTTCATTCTATTAAAACACACTAATGCATACACACACACACATACACACACACACACAAGACAAAGGGCCTATTGAATGCAGTGCGGTAACAGCCCTTCATAATAAAGGCAAGCTGGAGCAGACTGAAAGAGAAAGCACAGAGCCGGGTCCAAAGTCTTCATGAAACTGGACATATGATAGCTGCTTGCGAGGCTGTTTGCGTGAGATTGTGACATTGATACCTTCTAATAAAAAAGCCGACTGCATCCATGCGTCCAGCCAGTCGAAAGGTCAATCCTAATAGGTCAACCTCGGACAGATGGGCATGGACAGAGGGAGTGGTGTCAGTGTGATAGTGGGTTTATTCCCAGAGAGCTACTCGGCTTCACTGATAGAAGAACCAAACCACTGTATGGTTGCATACTGATGTCTCACAAATGGAAAGCGGCTGAGAGCTGTGTATGAATATGTACTGCATGCCTGTGCGGTTGGTGGTAATTTTGTGCCATGCTGCGTTTATCATCTTTTTCGGCACTGCTCCGGTTTGCTACAGCTCTGTAAAATTACTCCCAGACTTGAGATCAGTTAACACACACACACATAAACACCACCCGATGTAAAGTATAGTATGTTTGGAGATGGTGTGTTATATTCATCCGCATCTCTTTGCCAAGTTCTGACAGGAGATATATATCTATTAAGTTTGCATGAATGTTCATGCGATCCATCCATGGACTACTCCTGGACTTTCTCTGCGAAATGAGAAGAGACGTTGCTTTGATCCAAGAATCACATACTTTGCTGGAGGAGAAGTCCTGAACGCTTCATGTCCTTCTGCTTTAAGACATGCATAACTTACACTCGACAGCGTGTCATTTCTTTTACATGTGTATACCAAAGGAGAAGAACCTAATAGAAGAAAGAAGGTTCACTTTTTGGGCTATATAATACACATGGATCTCAGACTTACTCACGGTTTTGCCCTACAAGGACTAAGCAGACTACAGAATAACAGGTGGAGGACTAAAGTTATCATGCAACAAGGCTCGAGGGCCAAATTCAAACTCACATGATTCATGTTATTTGCTTTGGCTCGCCACTCTAGAGGGTACCCTCTTATCATCATTCCCTCACACGTCTTCTCTTCATTTTACTGAAGCATGAATGAATGATGTTCTGGTGGAAGCACAGGGGAGTTTATAGCAAGTCTCGGTTCAGGTGAAGCACTTGGATTGAGTGAGGAGATCTGCGGCAAATTACCCATCTAGAGAAACTGGGCAGATGTGAGTGGGTGTGAGAGGGGTAAACACAAAGACAGAGGGAGACCAGTAGAGTGAGTGGGACATGGAGAGAGAGGCAGCGCTTGGTAAATGTGCTCTATCATTAGCTCATTTCAAGGGGAAATACTTATATAGGATAAAGACAAACAACACCTACATATGGAAATACAATTAACTGGTCAATTTTACTTGATAAACAACACCACAGGGTACTTTTTAACAAAATCAGCGTCATGGTATGCAGACACGTCTTATGGTATGTGTCTATTGGGGCATTTTTGGACATGGCAGATTGTGCAGCTTCCATGTATTGGACACTTACCAACCACTGCAACTAAATGGCACAGAGAAGTGATCTCCAAAAGGAAATCAATAAAGGCTACACCCTCATACAACCATGCAAACAGTGGCTGCACCTCATTGGATGAGGTGTCTGCACCTGGATTTTAACATGGACCAAAATGGCAGTTTTTTTGGTAACTCCCTCATATTACAAAAATACTTTGTAAAAAAGTGTTTCTGAAAACATTCGAAACAAAAAATGCAGCTGTTGGGTCTGTGTTCGACAATGATAAGTCTAAAAGTTACACACGATCTTATTTGCATTAGGTAACCTTTAAATCAACATTATGCAAGTAAGGATTGACCAACAAGATGTCCAATCTCTCAAAATGCATTGTACCACGATCACATTGCATTGCATGGTTGCTTACGCCGCCAGTGAATGGGAAGTGTTGAAATGACAGATCCTGTGGACACCTACTACTACGTCCTCCTGAGTTCTCTTTCTCTCTGCTGAATGTGAATGATGCCAGACAAAACCTAACCTTTTGAAGACTGATGTATGTTTGTCCACTTGTAACAACTAAATTCTTGCATTTAAAGATGTTTTTACCTTTTGACAGAACCTTACCTTGCACACTAGCTTCCATTTCTATTCACTCCTGATTCTGACCATTACAATGTTTCCTTTGGTCAGCTCCAACATTTAAAAAAACTAACCAGAGATGCATAATTCCAGCTGGCTACAATGACTGTCAGCAGGGTCATTGTGAATAAAGATATCTATGAAGATTATCACATGTGCTTCAGGCCCCGTTGCTTCATAGGCTTGTCTAGTCCAACAGCACACAGTCTGAATACCTGGGAGGTCAGTCTGGAGAGATTTTAAGGGACCAGATAAGAAAACCAACAGAGTCTAGGCCTTTCATCTCAATATGCAGGGTCAGATATGTCAAGCAAGATATGAGTACGTATTGTGAGCGCCATGTATTTTAAGACACTCTATTTTCTTGAACATTAAAAAAAAAAAGTTGATGCACTGCACTGAATGAAATGCCATCGCTGACACCGAAAGCGCTGCGTTGTCCAATTAAACTTTAAGTGAGTCACTTCAACTGCACGAAAATCCAACCCACTAACATGTCCTGACTGATACTAAACTACCGCATCAGCACACATTTCAGTCCCTGTCACCTGAAACTAAAGAAAAGGCACAAATGGACCCATAATGTAAGGGTCTATGCAAAGCATGTCCTGGGTTCACGCATGGGCCACTTACAGCATCATTTGGCTGGACAAAGCAGATGAGGAAATGAGGTCTTTTCTCTGCAGCTGGCTATGGTCAGCAAGCATCTGGTTGCAAGGAGGCAGACAAACAGTCCCTCAGAGAATTTAAGTCCAGAAATGATGTTCAATTAATTAAAGGTTAATCATCACCGGATCTCTCTTCCTGGCCAAGTTGTGAGGCTTGAGGAAAAGCAAGACAGCAACAGCCAGAGGATCTATGACAAGGTGAACACAGAAATAAAAGACAGATGAAAACTGACAAGAACAGAAAAAACTGACTGCTCTCTGACAAGTAAATTTTTGTCGTAACATTTCTCGAAAACAGATATCCCAGTATCATATTCGGTGAAGAATACCTTCGGTCGAATGGGTGTATGAACTAAAATACCTAAACAATGTATGCGTGAGTTTCCTTATAAGTCCAGAGCCAACAGCCGTGACAGGACTTCTCTCATGTCAGGCTGCTTCAGTCTGGGTCATGGCTTTAAAGCAGAGGTCAAATGTTTCCTTTAAAGACCTCGTGAAGGGAAAACTTGCACTCGAGTTGTTGCTTAAGCCACTTGAAAATGGAAGATGCAGATCCTTACTTAGCTACAAACCAAACACCATCATATTACACTAAGACAATTAAACTGTTTTGTGCTTTGAGTCATTCAAGATACTTGAAAAAGTAACATTTGGTGAGCAATTGAAGAATAAAACGCAACAAAGGGGCAAAGCCAAGTATTACTGTTACTGATACAAGGTGAAAAAAATACAACGCAATAAAACAACATCGTGAGATTCACATCAAAGTCATGACACAACAACTTTCATCACACTGCTGGAGTGGAGAGCAGGAACAAAGACTTGCAGGCTAAGAAAAAGCAGAAGAGATAAAGACATTTCAAAGCTTTCATCCGGTGGTGCCGTTATCTGCTCATCATATCACAGCCCTGAGCAGCAGGACAGCTTCAATCACAGACACAGAGCTCTTCCTCTCTGTCCTGCATGGACACAGCATACCTGGCATTCCTGTGTGTGAGTGTGTGTGTGTGTGTGTGTGTGTGTGTGTGTGTGTGTGTGTGTGTGAGTGTGTGTGTGTGTGTGTGTGTGTGTGTGTTGAGGTGAGATGCAAAGTCTGGAGACGGGTAGGTCAGTTTGTCCGACTACCAGATCAAATCCAAAAGCATTAAACGTACAAACACATAAAACAAACAAAAGCATTCAAATGTGACTTATGGCGGCAATTTTGTACAATTTCAGGCATTTTCCTGACAAAAAGTATACACAAGTAATGGAGGAAACAGACAGTCATGAGGAAGATGTGTAAGACAGCTGTGTGTGTTTATATTTGTGTGAAAGACAAAGAGGGATATACGCAGCGACTTGTCTGTTACGCCTCTAAGATGGCACCTCAGGGTTGGATATGATTTCTCACTAACGCACCTTTGATTTACTGCTCTGAGACGGATTTCACAGATTACATGGGCAATATACAGATTTTCCCCTGAGGATTTAAAAAAAAGAGCATCATTCAGAGAGTGGGAGGTGAAGACAATGTCACAGCACTCATAAGCAAACATAAGGAAACTGGATGCTCCTCAGACGCCCTGGGCAAGGAACACATGCCAGTTATCCTGCATGGTGTTTGAGAGGTTTAGAACTTACAGATGTTTTTAGGTAGTTGGAAAGGTAAAAATGTCCTCTGGGCTTAACAGAACAGTCACCTTGGGCTTATGGAGTAAGTAAGTATCGAGTATTTTTTATAGTAACTGGAAGGCCTGTACCTGGCTCAGATTTTTGTCAGATGAATTGGATTTTGGGTCTTCACTTTAGCAACTTGAATATTCATTTTTTTTCTCTTTCTTTTCTTTCCTTTTAAGGGCACAATTGGTCCATGTACAATAAAGGCAATGAGTCTGTGTTACTCTATTTGACAGAAATCTATCCTGTTCCTATTGTTTCTTAATATTTGACCAGCAAAAATGTCTACTATGCTTGAATACACGAGTCCCCAACTAACAATACTGAATAAAAAAGCTGAATTGATATTTTATTTCTCCTTTCTCATCATTTCACTGCTGGTGAGTTTCCTTCGGGGCTGGCTAAAACCACTTTGAGAGGTGCCAAAAATTTTGCTATGCAGGAAAAACCCTGCAAGAGTATCACTCCACCTCAGGTTTCAGCTTCTCTCATCAGCTAAACATGAGCACAACGCATGTTGTCTTGTCGGTAAACAAATGCTGGACTTAAAGAATCTGAGTCACATCGGAGAATGTTGAATGACGCTTCATAGAATCATCTTCCATGGGAAGCGCAAGCATCTGGTAATTTCATATCTTCCTTTTGCATTATAGGACACCAGTGATCTGTGGTATTTTCCATGCTACATTTTGTATTGTTTTCCCTTCCCTTAAGAGTCAAGTCTTCCAGTCCATGAATATTAAGACTTGGAAGCTCACCTAGGAAATAATATTTCAATTCATTATTTAACAAGTGATAAAGTAAAATTAGGAATTACTTTACCTTCTACTTTCCAATTCCAACTTTCTATTTTACAAATGTCCTGAAAAAGTGCTGTGACTTTATTCTATTAAATGTTTATTAAAGTCGACAGGACTCTTTTTTCTTTTGGGCTTTTAAAACTTGTTCCTTGTTACATGCAAACACTGTTACTGAAATCTGCTAAAGTAGTTCTTGTCAGTACAAACCCCTCTTGTATCATCACCACCATTATTAGCACAATTAAATTTCAATAATCCAACCTTCAGAATTCTCAAATGTCCATGTATCTGAATAGATATGTCCGAAAGGACAGGGGTTTCCACTGTGGCGTTCTAGCTACGTTGCCCCAGAGACAATCTGGGACAGGAAAAAAGTGTCGAGAAACAAAAAGAAGGTGGAAAAGGAAGAGTGAGAGCTCAACCAGGGAGCAGAAAGACGGAGGGAGATAAATTGTTGTATTTTTGCTTAGAGTAAAGCTTTTCCAGGCAACTTTCTTTCTTTTTTTCCCCTCTTGCAACAGCGGTGTAAGGTATCCCGCAGTATAATCCTCTGGTGGTGACAGACATAGAAAGATGGAGGGAGTGAGGGATGGAGGTGGAGGTTACGTGTGTGAGTGAGGCTGCATGTGTGCGACTCCACATGCTTTCAGTAACATTCATTTGTCACCGTGTACCTTCTGCATGTCGATACACTGTGTGCATGTGCGTGTGTGTGTACACATGCATGATTTGACAAGCTATCTCTACCCCCCTGAGAGCAAATTAGTCTTGTTCACCTTCAGAGTCCTGCTCTCTCTCCCTCATTACACTGTAAAACCCATTTACACTCATTTTGCACTGTAAAAGCTTCTGGGTCACCTTCAAGTTGTGCAGCTGTATAAATACTCAATTTAAATCACTTGTGACTATAAGCTGATTAAGTGGTTTTTGGAGTTAGAACACCTGAGGATATCATGACTTGACTGGCGTGGCAATATATAAAGAAAAAGTTCTAAGACTGTTAGTTTTAACTTTTTGGTGTTGAAACAGAAAATTTGCAATGTAAAAAAGTTGATGCATTAATGAAAACAAAATGTGAGTAAGCGCTATGGAAACAAAAACAATGCACCACTAGCCACTTGAATGGAAGCATAATTAATGTGATGATGATACTAAATCCACCCTGCTCCTTCTGCTTATCCAAAGTTGGTCCATGGCAGCAGCAGGCTAAGCAGGGTATTCTACAGCAACGTTTCCAGTTCTTCCTTGGGGAGCCCAAGGTGTTTCCAGGCCAGATGAGATATGTAATCCATCCAGCAACTTCTGAGTCTAGCTTGGGGTCCCGTCCCAGTTGAACATGTCTGGAAAACCTTCAACAGAATGCACCCAGGAGAAATTCTAAACAGATGCCCGAACTATCCTAGCTGGCTCCTTTGGAAGCAAAGGAGCAGCAACCGTACTCAAAGTGCCTGCCAGGTGTCAGAGTTCCTCTCTCTCAAAGGTTAAGCTAAGCCAATCTACAGAGGAAATTTGTTTTGGCCACTTGTATCCACAGCCTCATTTTTTTGGTAACTACCCTGAGTTTGTGACCATAGATGAGGGTTGAAACATAGATGGACTGGTAAATTGAGAGCTTAGCCTTGCGGCTCAGCTCCCTCAGCACCAATCTGTCTGTCCATCTCACGCTTCATTTTCCCGTCACTCAGGAACAAGATCCTCAGTTACTTGAACTCTTCAGCTTGGGGCAGCAAATCACCTCCAGCCCATGGGGAGCAATCTACTGGTTTCCGGCAGAGAACTATGGCCTCAGGCTTGGAGGTGCTGACTCTGATCCTGGCTTCTTCACACTCGGCTGCAAACCGTCCCAGCTCACATTTACGGTTATGGCCTGATGAATCCATCACAGAACTACGTCATCTGCAGAAAGTAAGACATGACTTGGAGGTTTCCAAATCTAACACATTCCTCACTCCGACAGGATGAGGGACAAGGGGCAACCTGGAGGTCCAACAACCACTGGAAACGTGTTGTCCTTGTGCCAAGAACATGAACTAAAATGATGATACTATGATGTTAATTTCTTGGAATCATTTTAGATTGAGTATGCACTCTAAAAAAAAACTGAGCTCAGCAAAGGTAAGTCATTTTCAAGATGCTATTTATGTAATTACTTTCACTTGACAAAATATTGCAGACATTAGAATTTCAACCAATTGCTGAGTCCTGGTACCACAACTAAGAGCTCAATTTGTCTTTATCTCTATCGCTTTCCTTCTCAAATCTCCTTAAGATCTGCTCCAGTCTATTGTGTCTATCTCTGCCCTTTCTCTCAGGAAATGTCAATCCCTCACGACACACAGTCTTTATTCACAAACTCAGCAAGCTGCAAACTCAGCAGCCTCCTCTTCATGTGATGTGACCTGGAGTCTCAGGGGGAAGGGAAATGCAACCACCTGGCCAGAGGGAAAGATCTGAGCAGGTTAGCTGGGGTCAGGGGGACAAAATGTCAAAGACTTCCTGCTTTTTGGTGTCTGCTGTTTGGGGCCAGAGGCAGCTCGACCCTCCAGTGAAAGCTGAGGATCTTTTCTGACCAAGAACAATGCATCAGAGTCAAAAGGTTTCCCTCCACTTCCTCAGGATTGGTTCAAGAAAAGTGAGAACACAGTACAGTTGATGGTTACCCTTGGGATACTTTTGGAAAGTCCTTATACATTTATGTAAGAAGGAAAAATAATGTTATTAAGTTAAGATTAATATTAAGATAAGACTGTTGCTGACTGCTACCATCAGCTGTATTAGCTATATGTGTGGTTGGGTGAAAAGAACCACAGGGACACATATAGCAAAAAAGCCTTCCAACACCTGATCCATCGTGGTTTCCAGACCTTGATGTAAAAATGGTGACCCAAAAAGACTTAGCTGTGTTGGTTAGTTCACACATCTGGTCAAATAAATTGACATAGTCAAGAACCATGTAAACTTGAGAAAACCAATGTTAAGGGTTGTGATTACTGGTGAGACCAGCGCCACATCTGCTCTACAGAAACATGTCGCTCAATATAGGTGCTGTTTTTCTGAAACAGACACCACAACAAAGAGAGTGCGTTTGCCTTCACTGTTCATTTATTACACACAGATATCAAAAAAGGGAATCGACGGTGCTAAATACCATTGGTAGCGGAAACTGAGAAGATTTTTTCCAAAGTAGCTCACACATAAATTGAACAGAACTGAAAGTATATATATATATATCCTCTTTGGAGACAGACGCTGAAGAAGTGGATCCCACTTTAACCTTCTCAGGTTTTGAGGTAACAGGATCATGGTAAACACACTGATATTCCATCTGTTTGTCTGTATTTATGTCTATGTGAGCATGTCTACCTGTTGGCAGCATGTGTCTCCATGTGTGAAGTCTAACCAACAGGTGGGCTGGTATTCTTTACCTCTAACTATGGACAGAGAAAAAAAACAGTGAATTCTACCAGATCAGAGCA
This sequence comes from Amphiprion ocellaris, assembly GCF_022539595.1. Lineage (NCBI taxonomy): Eukaryota > Metazoa > Chordata > Actinopteri > Pomacentridae > Amphiprion > Amphiprion ocellaris. The sequence goes on along the minus strand of NC_072767.1, from coordinate 20,180,464 downwards.
AGTGAAGGACTCCCTAAGTTGAAATAAGTATGTTCAGACCAACTTGATATGAAATTGATGTAAGTATGCTTTCTACTTGTCAAAAGAAGTTTTTGTCTTCATACTCCTGAGAAAAAAAACACAAAATTCTAACAAATAATTAAGCAACCACATTGCTCCATCTGGTGAAAGTGTGTCGAGTTCACTTGGTAGGTGTATATTCAAGCTTTGAAAAGTCAGCAGTGAAAAAAAGCTAATCTAATCTCTCAACCTTCACATCTCTCTCAGCAGGAGCGTGGAGCAAAATATCAGACTATGATCCCTATCTCCATTCAGAATGAGCTTCTTTTCTGAATGGGATGAGGAGTTGTACAGGACATTAATCACTGACATGAGCCTGGAGGTCAGCAGCAGTTCACTGGTTAGAGAAGACTGAGGCAGAAGGAAGGAGTGGAGATAAAGACAGAGGTAGAGTGGGAGCATGAGACAGAGCGGATTAGGGTTTGAGTGCGACATAAAGAGAAGCAAAGTCAAAGCTAAATACAGAAAATAACAGTATTAACATGACGAGACAAGGAGCCTGAACTGATTTTATACTTCTAAGAAGTCAAATTACTCACCACTAATGAAATAAGTGGACATAAACTTTGAACACTACCATCCTTTGAAAGTCTTGCGCATCTTACCCTTTCCTTTTAACTTGTTCATTTGCTTCCCATCTGCATTTCCTAACATCCTAAATTTAATTTCTGCACTGTGTGTGTGCGTGTGTGTGTGTGTGTGTAGCATTCCTACAAGTATTAATGCAAATGTATGCATTTGTGTAAATGTACATTGTAGCGGGTCACATTTTGTTTACTTCATGTCTCAATTATGCCGTTCTCTGCACACATTTATACACACAGTGTGGCTAAGAGGGTTCTTGTGCCTCTCCCTCCTCTCCCTGCTTTGCTATGAGTGATCTCCCTGCTGAGGTGTATTTATTTGTTGGTTCATTCCCAGTGTTCCTGTTTGCAGAGGTGAAATTCTGCACGCAGCTCGCAGAGCAGGACTGAGGATGTACTCACACAGCCTGCAGTGATTTAAGGCAGGATAAGAGGATGGCGTCCCCTTGTTAGTATAATTTACTATACGCTCTCCATTCTTCCTGAAACTAATTTTAGAGAGAAAAAAAGTTTTTCCTCCCTACCACTTTTCACCTTATTAAATGTGAGAGCAGAGCGGCCTGGTTTTGGGTGTTGTTTGGGAGCAGTTACAGATTTGTGGGGGATTTGCAGCAACGTTTGCATTTTACTATGCAGCATACAAAGATTTCATAGAACACCCTCCTTCTCCACCCTCTATCTGGACCTTGCATTAAACTTTGAAATGGTTAAGTTTCAGGCATTGGTCAGCTCACTTTGCTTTAGTAATCCTCCCCTGTGAGAGTGACTGGATCAGTGACCATAGCAGACTCGGTGAGGCCAAAACTGAGCAGGCTATAACTTAAAAACTGTGCTAAGGGAATTCTGTGTTCAGTCTGAAAAATGGTAGTGATAAATATGAGTGGATTCTGACACAGAGACCCACATACACAAGCATACAGGGCTGGACGGTGCATCGGTCTGTGCTGGATCACATTAGACTTTGAGCGCTCAGATTTATCAATGTACAAATCCTAGGACGTTTGAAAGAAAACTCTACGAGGTATGTTCATCAACTGTTCCACATCCAGGGCTGCTCGGTCCAGCCGTGAGCTGAGGAGTTTTAAGTGAAGGAAGAAGATCATAAATCATCCTCAGTGAGTGAGTGAATGCAGAGTTTAAGGCTGGAAAAACTACAGAATAGTCAACTGGAGGGGAGAAAGAGGTATGTTTTACATTGGATACTGACACACGGCTCCAAAATGCACTGAAATATCTCTACTTTTATCACTGTAAATGTAGAAAAGAGGAATGCAAGAAAAATGCCAGGACGGTTAGATTAACTGTAAGTGTAGAAAAAAGAACACAGATCACTTCAATAAAAGCAGCAGCATTACACAATGTAAGATAAAGACATTAGAAGAGCTAAATTTCAGATCAGTTCCAAGTATTATCTGTACATACATATATTAATCTCTGCAAAATAGCCCATTTCAGTGTTATTCAATTATTATATAATACATATATTATATCAGTAGTTGAATATCCGAATGTGCAGTCAGCATTTTAACACTGTAGCTTGTCCAGATGCAGCTCATTTTGGCTACTTTACACACCTTTGGGACTATAATCTGTTGCATTTATGCAAAATGAACATACATTACATATCTTCAAAGTAAAGTCAACATATAAATGTTTGTAGTGGAGAAGAAGTTAAATATTCCCCTCTTAAATACAGTAAAGTACAAGAACCCCTTCTTTCTACTTAAGTCTAGTACTTGAATAAATCTGCTTAGCTGCTTTCCAACACTGCACCTCTGTAAGCCAAAAACGCCTTGAATAATGGATGAGGATGTAAATCCAACCGAACAAAAGAGGTTAACAATAAAATGCCTCTAATTGCAAAAGTACAAACCGAACAGTTCATTTATCCAAAACACACAATATGAGAAACACCTGCTCTCTCCTTTAATGACCCGAGACTTGATGAATGACTGTGTGAAAAAGTGTGTCGCAGATGCTTGCCTAAAATGATGGAGGAAAAGCAAAAGGAACTCATATTTGATCTGGAGTGAATTAGAGGGGAATCGGGAAGGTGGGCGGGGGCACGGTGTTAGAGGCCAGCTGACCCCGCCTGAGGCTTGGAGCTGGGGTTGACGAGGTGAGCAGAGCCCTGGAGAAGAGAATCTGGACGGCTACAGTATGCAAAGGGCTGTAAAAGAGCCATAAAACGGGGTCGAACGGAGGGGACAGCGAAAGGTCTGGGAAAACACACCCCGGCACACTCAGCATCCCTCACTCCCTTCTCCTCTCCCGCATTCATTCGTCCACATTCCTGCACTGTCTTTCAGTGTGGCTGTCTCTCTTTTCTCTAACCACATCTGTCATCATCTCATCCTTCTGCTCCCAAACCATCATTGTCCTCATCAATACTCATTCCTTTTGTTTCGCAGTGCCAGAAGCCATATTAGTGTTTCCTTTATGGCCATTTAGATTTAATGCTTCCAGGCAGATTTCATTCTTTTTTACCTTAAATGAAAATTAACCATCTGCTCTTTCTGCACAGCTGATGCTCATTACAACACAACTGCCCAGATGTCAGATTATAATTATCAAATTAAAAGCTGTTGTTAACTATGACTGGCAACTGAACCTTGAATGTGCTAAAATGCCAAACATTTGCTAATTGCAGCTTCTCAGATGTGAAAATTGGCAGCGTTTCTCTCACTTGTCTAATTAGAAATATTTTGTCCTGTAAGCTGGAAAAAACAATGTGGAATTGAACACTGTGTACTCTAAGGAATTGTGGTGTACATTTTTCACTAAATTCAGACATCATAACCACAGCAAAGCTGATAAATCAATAATGAAAACAAGAGATGACATAATTAGTTGATTAGTCATTTAGTCTAGTAATTTAAAAAAATGATTAATTGATTTGCTGCTCAAAGGAATTTTTTTGACAATTAATCAGTTTATAAGTCAAGCCCGTGTTTTAGAAAAAAAATACCGTGGATCTGATAGTTCCAGCCTCTTTCGAGTAATAATCTGCACCATTGATTGATCGATTAACCATTATCTGCAGCTTGAATTCATATTTATTACAAGCAAATGACTGTTTAGGTCAAACATTCAGTGGTTCCGGCTTATTGCTGCTTTATTTACTTCAACTGCTGAAAAATCTGTAAATTTTAGACTGTTGGTTGCAGAAAAGACATTTTGTTAAGCTTTAAAAAAAAAAAAAGCTTTATTGAATTTCCCTTCGGGGATAAATAAAGTTTTGTATTGTATTGTAAAAGGCCAAACAAAACAGATCAAATGATCAATCAAATACAATAATCAAGGAGAGATTATGCATTAATGCATAATGTTAAGAATCCTTTGCTGAAGCTCTTAACATTGACAGGAGCTTCACGAGAACATCTCCAGGAGATCCTGCACAGTTTTCTTTGGCTCACTGCAGCGAACCCTGACCTCTGTGTTGCCTTGCTCACTCACCCATCTTACCCTCCCTCCTTCTCTGCCTCCCTGCATCCATCTCTCTCCCTCTGCCTCCCTCCTTCCCTCATGCAGATCCAGAGGCTGATAAATGCCACTACTCCGTTATCCCTGACAGCCCTTTCTCCCTCTTTTTTCATTTCACCCCTCCCTCCTGCATTCCTTTCCCGCGCATCCTCCGTCTCCTGTCTTGAGGCCCGCTCTGATTACCCATAATCCATCCCGTCCCCTCCACTCTGCGGATGATGCGTGGGCTGCGTTCAGCCCGGCGCTGTCTTAAGTTCATGTTGACGAATGGTGATTTGACATCACATCAAGATAAGCAGAGGAAAAGATGCCAAGGGAGGTGTAGCATGCTTGACTCAAACCTGCCCGACTGTCGTGGAAAGCTCTTGGATGACAGCACCGTCCTGGATCTTCTGTAATATGTGGGTGTGGGTGTGCTGGGTGGATTTTGCAGGTTTCACTCCATTTATCTCTCCCGTGTTTCTATTTATTCAACAATTGCTGTCTATTTTTCCAGACACCTCTCTTTGACTATGGCTGAATAATCTACCTGGGCTTCTTTCCATTGGGATTTTCTTGGCTCGACTTAGCGCTGACGTCTTCAGTTTTACAGTGCATTACATCACACCAATATTACACGATCCCACATCTTTAATAAACATTTACGATTCACCGTCTCCGCCTGTACGAGCTCATGTTTCAAAGATATGAACCTGGAAAAAGTGTTGAGCTGCACCTTCAATAAAGCCATTTTTAACAGTCACAATTGACTTTCCAGCAAAGTAATAAATAAGTACGGTCCTATTATTCTAGCTTACCAATAAAAATGTAATATGGCAAAAATTTAATTGCAATGTCAGTCCTTACACATTTCTGAGCGCATTAGGCTGTCACGTTGTATAATTGCAAGTGATTAAGGGCACTTTAACAAACATTTTCTGATGGTTATTTGCATATCTACAACTCTGCCAACATTAAACTAGCTGCTTCTAGAGGCAGTTCCACTTGCACCCCAAATAGGCTTAAATTACAGGATAATTCCCTGCATTAAGTCATTTCACAATTTTCAATAAATGTCTGTAACTGGCAAAAGCTACAACAGGGTTCACCCAAACAGTCAGCCAACAGTTTGGTATCTTCGGATTGTCATAACAGAAGTATCCAAGATTAGACTACAAATACATGCACTGGTTAAGATTATATTTATTGGTAATCATTCAACTCCACACCAAAGTGCAAATGAGTGACAAATTGAGTGACCTTGCTGGTCTCTGCACGCTCACTACTGGGTCTAAAATCCTTGTTTTTTGTTTTTTTTTTTTTTTTAAAAATAATTTGCAAACTACTTGCTACTTAGCTCCGTTGTGTTAGCAAAACCCTTTAAGTGAATTCATTCATTTAAGCATAAGCGGAATATAAACACAGGCTTACAGGTCGATGCATTCCAACAGGTCATGTTTTCTGACAAACCACAAGATTAGTTTGGGATTATTCTCAAAGTATGAAAATACCGGAGTCCTCTAAAGACAACAAAAAATGTTGCTCTGCAGCCTCGACTGAGCGAGTTCACATAGGACACCAATAGTGCTTTAGCATGACTAGATCCTTGCTTGTGTTGAATCTATTCTCAGATGTACGTCGCTTTGGATAAAAACGTCTGCTAAACAAAACTGTAGAATTGTAGAACCCAGTATATTTCACACAGCGACTAAAAACATCTTCAGTAAGATTCAGAAGGAGCTGACATGGACACAAAGTGCACTGCAGCAGCAGGAAATGATCCAAGAAGGGTGACACACTGTGTCCATGCACCCACGCACCCACACTTCCCACTTAACACTGAGCCCGGATACACCCACACAACCACTCCCACCAGTCCCAGCTGGCCTTGACCGAGACAAGTTCGGCACACAGTCCTCCTCTGGTCACCTGTTAGTGGAATGTTCCACGTGTGCAGCTGTATATGCATGAAGCTGTCTAATTGGCCAGCAGCAGCACAGGTTGGCTTGATGAGGACTCTAACTGATTGCTGTTCTGACTCAGTGCTGGGTGACTGGAAGCTCATCAGTCCCTGAGCGCTGCTGCTCCCTGAACTGGCAGGTCGAGCAGCGGCGTCTGCCTGTTGGAACCACGGAGGGACTGATGACAGAAAAGGAAGGAGAGGGGAATTAGCTGCAAGAGTGAAAAACTCAATGAATCGTTTATTCCACTTAATTCTGTGCTGAATACTGTCTGACTGTAATTCATTTGGTTTTGGACCTCTCTGTCCCTCTTCCCATTTCTTGTGAGGTCCTGTGAAAGCATCACAGTGGGTGGCAAAGTTGTGTAATTCTGCATCAAATTTATGGTGTTTGTACAAAATTTGGCAAAGCACTCAGAATCAAACATCTTACTTTACTGTAACCACAATTAATGGGTTCTGATAACTGGATCCTTTATGGATTTTGTTCTATTCCAAAAAATACTCTAATTTGTAAAGCCTGGAATTTATCCGGGAAAGATTGAGGTCTTTGCTGATCTTCTCTTGTTTTCTTTTAGTTTTTTAATATAAGAATATTTTTGCAAAGGCTTAAAAAGGCATTTCATAAAGCAGTCAAACTCAGCTCTCAGAATTCTGCTCAGCATTAATATTACTGGTTAAAAAATGGCTAGCATGCCCATGTTTTTCATATGCTGGAATAAATATCATGAGTCAGATAAGCAGTTTAATCCTACAGCTGAGCATTTCTACCTTGAATCTGCAGTGCAGCAATGACAGCTTTAAAAATATGGCTTCTACATTTGAGTTTTTTTATACATACAAACCAAAGGAACCAATCATGTCAGCTTGCATGATGAATCTCCCTCTTCAGAATCAGTTTCCAGTTTGAACATGTATGGCTGAATTACTACCATTTACTACAAATTACTACTTATAGTGTGGAGTAGTTCTACAGTATTGGAGCAGAGTTGTAGGTGAGCTGGTGTGCTGAGCTGCAGCACGAGGGGTGGGATGGGTGTAGAGAGGGACAAAGACTTGATAGATCTGCACATTCTACAAGAAGCAACAGTGTAAATAAAAATAAATATTCAACTTTGATACACAGAGGTTAAAGTTTAGGGGTTTATTCACTGACCTGAATGGGAGTTTAGGATTTCCTTCACAAGCTGTTTCAGTTTCAATAAGGATTGGATTTCAATTCTGAGGCTGCTTTTGACAGAAAATAAACATTTGAGTATATTACATTATGAAATGAAATGATTAACATTTCACCTAAAACCGGACAAGTTCACTTTCCATCTCTCTTCCCTCTCATCACTCAGCACACATGCATCATCGGCATCATGCTAAACAACCAGGACACTAATTCCCCATTTTCTTTCTAACAGCGTCTGTAACCCATGTGCCGAGCCACCGGCGTCCCATGGGTGCACCCTCAACACATGCAACTCTGGACAGACGTCAATCTCGGTATTTTAATATACTTATACAGCTCTTCAGATGCTGGTTTGACTCGTGTGAATCATTAAGTGGTGAAGCATTGCATCTGCGCTAACCCTAACGCTGCTAAATGGCAGTGCGTGTGAATGAGCCAACCATTGAGGAATGTGGGTCACACATCGTGCAAGTCAGCATGCAGGCCTGAGCACACACACACACACATTTACACTCTTTTCACTAACCCACAAACAAACTCCGTCAACAAGTGCTACCCACCATTTGATACGCATGTGTGTGTTGAGCCTATCTGCATTTGTATGAAGGGGCTTGAGTTTCACTGACTTTGCTATTTCTATGCCATCTTGTTTTCAGCACTTAAAATCTGACATGCTAACTAGATACTATTACTTTTACTCTCACTGCCAGCAGGCAGTTGCTGAAAAGGGCAGCCTGCTGCCAGATTTAGCCTCATTAATGACAGCTGTTATGTACACCATCAGCTGAGAGAAGGACTGATGGGAGTCAACGAAGGACACAAATTTAGAGGAAGAAATTGAAGCAGAGTTGACAAACAGATGTATGGGTGGGTGCACGGTTCAGAGGCCGTCTAGGGACTGATAGCAAAGCAATTAGACCAAAAAAAAAAAAAACTGAACAACTTAATCTAGCATCTGTCAAAATTGCACACAAGTGTTTTAAATATCAACCCTGTCCAGTGTCCATCTGGTCTGCCTTTTGCACATTAGAAATATCCTATCCTAGATTTTCAAAAATCCAATTTAATACTGTGCCTCTGTAGATTTATGGCAGGAAATTCTCATAATCTATTCCTATGGAAAACAAGCGGATAAGTTAAAAAGCTAATTGCCTCTGGGCCCGGCGGTTTTAGGAGCAGGGGCTTAAAGGAAGGTAGTGGTGTAGGGAAGTAACAGTGCAGAGCCGAGAGGGACGGCAAGCATGAATGAACACTTTGTGGAGAGCAGGGTTAGTAATGACATGCAAATACAAGGTCCAGGCCGCAAAATGAGAGGACAAATATCCTCCATTTGCTCTGCCCCTACTTTAGCTGTCTGTCAATGCAAGTTTGTCCTGCTCCTTTAATCTATCACTGGAGGCGTCGGAAGGCAGGTAAAATGCCACTGTTGATCTATGTAGTGCTTGATCTGACATTTAAAAAACAGTATCAAACAGGATTACATTTATTTTCCTGCTGATTCTAGGATCTTAACATGTACTTAAGTAATGGGTTGTAATATTAATGGGCTTTCTCTTGGCCTTTTTCAAAAATGAACCTCAGTCCGCCCATGTTTTAGTTTTGAATTTTTCAATTGCTCCACTCTGTCTTTCCATGAATTCCTTCCAGGAAACGATCGATCGGACACAGAACTCTCACTTCTGCAGCCCAAACCTGGATTTTCCTATACAGTAGATTTCTTCCACAGACTAACAATTTGGATTTGCTTTAATAGACATTTTTGCTGACAGATAGCGGTCGCACGCGTTTTTTTTTTTTAATGGGGCTTCTGTTGGACAACGAACAGGTTTGTGACCAACAGTCAGGAGGCCTCTGAAAGGGCGGGAGGACAGATGACACCCCTGTCAGCGCCACCACCACAAACACCATGAAAACATACAGACGAGCGTCCCGTCCTCCCACAGACTTCCCCTGTTCTCTGTTCAACATCTGTGTTCTTCTGTGCCACACTGAGCAACCCCCATAAAAAACAGATATGGAAGCTATTAAGACCGTCGCAGCTGCATCTTGGGACTGTATTATTTTCCACTGCAAAGATGAAAAACACAAAACATATCACAGCCCTACATTTTACGATTTCATATTATACAGTAAGAAGAACTGGGTCCAGAAACCGTCGCCAAAAGGTCTTTTTCATGCTATTTATTGGGGAGTTGGAAAAGTGAGACGAGGGGTGAAGTAGTGCTGTGAAGGCAACCAAGGGCCTCTGTGGTTACACTCAATAAGAGACACATAGGAATACAGGTAAGTCAGAATAATGGGAACATATTTGTCTACTCTTGTAATAGAGTTGAATAAGGAATATTAAGAAAAGTGCTGACAAACCGTGGTTAGAAAAACATTTAGCTCCGCCAAGGAATGCGGCGGAGTGATGTGACTATCAGCGTCCGTCTGTCCGTTAGGAACATTACCCCCAAAACGGACCAATGGATTTGGATGAAATTTTCAGGGAAGGTCAGAAATGACACAAGGACCAAGTGATTAGATTTTGGCAGTGATGCAGGTTATAGTCTGGATCCATGGATTTGTTAAAGATTTCTGTATCATTGCAAGATAGCTGTACGCCGTCACTGTAACGATGACTACAAGTGAACACTACATCAGCTGCCTGCTGATGATCACATGATTGTGATCCTACTACAAATTGACCACTGCGGACTTCTCGAGACTTACCCATCCAAAATGGTACAAGGAACAATTGATTAAATTACAGGGATGTTTCTGAGTCCCGCCAATTCCCACCGCCCGCTATATATTTAGGTCACGTGATTCGGTGTCCGTCCATAACGTACACATGCATAACACACGCCTGTGCTCCGCGCAAGGTCATTTTGTTTGTGGGTATATCTATATTAAATGGCCACATTCTATGGTGCTTTGATTTCTGCGACAATTTTTTTCAAGATTTCAGCTGTCAGAAATGATACCATGACTGAGCAGCATTGGCAGAGTATTGGACTCTCTGAGTGCTTTTCTTGTTGAGCTATGTGGTGGTTAGACCTCTTGAGTTTGATTATTATGAAATCTGATTTGAAATTTAAACATATTAATAAGTTCTACCCTGAAAAAACACAACACAGGTCAATGCATTCCAACAATAGATCTTTTAATATAGTACTGTAAACTGAACTGCTGAATTCAAGAAAGAGCACTTCTATCAAAATGTGGTCCGTAGTGTTGAGTCCCAGCCAGCTTCTCACCATGTTAAAACACAGCTTTTATCCTTTAATATGGGGCCTGTTCATTTTTTCAGTCTGAGACCAAGACGAGACACTTAGTCTCTTGCCTCCAACCCAGAACCATGAAAGCTTTTTTCTGTATGCGTCATGTGAGAACAGGGACCCAAAACAGGTAGGAATGTGGCCAAGTGCAGCTCCCTAGCCCATAGTTTCAAACAACAACATTTAATACAATCCCTCGTCTATAGGGAGGGAAAAAGAGAGCTTATAAAGACAGAGACTGTTAAGGCACTTAACTTTTTAATATTAACAAATGTGGACGAAATATTTATTATCCCTGCTTTGCTTTATGATAAAATGCAAACTCAAACCCCGGAAACACAGTCAGCTGTGCAGAAATTCTGGTACAGTGGCCAAACCTACAACTTATGCATTTATCACGTGATGCGCACTGGTCCCAAAAGCATTTTTTCCCTACACAATCATTGGAAAAAGAAGCAGTTGCAGAAGGATGAATGCATTTTTCTGGGCATCAGAGACTCCTTTGATAATTACAAATTGATCCCTTCAGTCCAGTGGCATTTGGAAAGTCTAGAAGATTGATTATTCTATTTCATCCCATTCATGTGTGCATGGCCAACAGAAAATCAGAAGCGCATGTTCTGATCCAGGTCTACTGGAGAACTAAGCTAATGTACATATTGCATGGATCAAAAAAACAGAAGCCCACAGAAACATGTCAGATATTTTTTAAAGCAAGCACCGCTGAGAAACTTTCTTAGCAATAAATCAAGAGTAATCTTTGAACACAGTGTTCAGGTCTCCTGAATATGAATCTGGGGAGAAACTCACTGAACCAATGTCTCTTCCTCTGTATTAAAGTGCAATATGAACACATGAGCACACTTTAACTGTGTCACACCCACCATTCCTGCAAACAACAGGAAGAAAGGAAGTAATTCCATCTGAATTGTTGTAACGCATATGAGGTTTAAAAATGGCTACACTGAAAATACATGAGCTTAAAATTACAGTACAGTTGGCACATTAGGCTGAAACCCAACACATATTAGGGACATTTTGCAGCTGTATTACTGTACGCCATTTTTTTACACAAGCTGCATGAGTTTTCTAAATATACAATGAGGTGTTTATTAGCACATAATAAAAGAGATACCTCACCTCATATTTAAACGTACATTTTCAGGGAAAAAAAACATTAATAACAAAATACAATTGTCTTAATTTAAGTAACTAACAGTCAAGGCCTTATGGAGATTGGTCAAAATAATTGTTTCTAACAAAAGTATGTGGAATTTTTTAGCATATAAATTCAATTTATTTTCCTATACTGTGGTGAAGTGGAGCCAGAAATCTCCACTTCAGCAGCACTTACATTCATCAAACTAAACGGTTTTATTCTCATCTGTATTCTAAAGGATTTTTTTCATATATGATTTACAACTTGATTTATACAACATTTTATTCAGGAAAAATATGGCAAATATGGAATTTTTCTGGATGTTGAGACTATTTTCTGATGTATGGATAAACGAGGGCATTTTTAATAATACTAAAAATGTTTGCATACTTAAACGTACCATTTCAGAAAACAGTCATTTCAATATGAGTAACTGACTGAGGAAATGCCATGTTTCTATCTATTCGTGACACATTTTATCATAATTGTCAGTGGAAGTCAATAAATGGTTTTATGAAGATTCATCCTATCAGTATACTTTGTTAAAGCATCCAACATTTTGTATGTTTACTCCAAATTAGTAAGTTTATTTAGAGCAGATCCATGATGTTCCACCTCCTCTATGAAATTTGTGAACTGTGCCTCGCTCCTGCGTCGTGCTGTAGTTCCCACAAGCAGTGGAGCGCTCTTGAACTTCTGTTCTCTCATGTGAGTCTGGCATTAGAGGTTTGTTCCCCAGAGTTAGTCCTGCTCTCCTCTCATTAACAACCCATTTATCAAGCGGCCTGCTGTCATCCTGCGCTGCCACCCTGTCATTTAACTCACAGCAGAGCTACACAACACGCTGACACTCATTACTCTCCTCACCGAAGTCTGAAAAACGAAAGTGCATTTTTGGACAAGACTTGTGTTTTTTTTTTAAATCACAGCTTGTGAACGTATTCATGTGGAATTTGTGTACGTGCGGTTTCTAAAACATACTTTCACTTGCAGTACATGCCCTCACGACAATAATCTCAATGCTGGGGGCCATTCTTTAACCGAAAAGAGGAAAAAGCGGATTGTTTAAAAACAACTGCTTCTAAGTAGTAGTAAAACAGTACAACGTCTAATTCACGGAGAATGTGGACCATTTTGAAGTGGCTTGTAAATGTGGTCATGTGTGGTTTATGTGAGTGAGGCAGCTTTCCCCTGCAAAGGTTGAGGCTTTGTTTAAGTCGAGCAGACTAGATGCTCTGTGTTTTACTCTGACGTCTTATATGATCAGCAGTGCATTCCTGTCTCATCTCCATCATCATCAACACAATAAAAACACACTCTTACTAATGCCCTGCAGAGGCCTCTGTGAGTGTGCCGCCATGACCAAACTATGAGTGAAATAAAACAGAATGCCGAGATGGTAAATTAATGCTGGTCTTATTTTCTCCAGCTCTGGCCAATAAGTGAGTTAAAGAATGACCGGTCTGTACGGCAGACCTCAGTGTGCTCTCTGACCGAGACAGGACTGGGAATAAGGGAAATCACACACACACAGACACACACATATACACAAACACAAGGTCAAGGGTATATCTCTCTCTCCCACACAAACATAGAGGACACAATGCACCTGGTCTCCCTCCCCACGGTCACAGTGACACACTGCAGGTCTCAGACTCCACAGTCAGACAAAAACAGCAGTGTGTGCGTGTGTGTGTGTGTGTGTGTGTGTGTGTGTGTGTGTGTGTGTGTGTGTGTGTGTGTGTGCGTGTGTGTGCAGCACATTACACTGTGAAAGGCATGCACAGCAATGTCAATAAACTGAGACGATGCGAAACCAAACAGCGAGAGCATAGATTGAATCTAAAGTTTGGAGCGTCTGCTGCCCTCAAAGAAACGTCTCAGGACTGGGCTTCCTCACAGTGTCAGGTCTCAGACCAGACAGCCACTATCGCACTTTGTGACTCAAGCTATGCCGTAAAAGTAACAGAATTTGTACTTTGAGGCCAGAACAGTAGGAGGAACCGTGGAAGAGTCCACACGCACTAGATGATGCAGTGTTTGTGAAAATACTTACTTCATGTATGTTTTGGCCGAGGCCTGCCTCTCTCCATCTCACCCAACACATAAATCAAAGGTTGCCCATGTGTTTTCTAGCTGAAACTAGCCGTTCATAAGGAAGAAACTAGGCAGAGAGTTAAACTTAACTTTGTTTGGTTTTAATGTAAACAGGCTTAATAAAATTTTATTTTGTGAACAGCAAAACCCGCTGGCGGGTTTAAAAGGCATTTTTATCTTTAAAAAACAGAAAGGCACCATTTATCAGAGCCAGCAAAATTGTAAAAACAGACCGAGAAGTTGGATTTTCAGCTTTTGGACGGTCTTTGAACTACACATCTGTGTCTGTCAGGACCCTTAACCAAAGCTTCAAATCAGGACATTTCATCAATATCATTTTATTATACATGCCAAGTTTACACTGACCCCTTGCACAAACTAGATTCTGTAAAAAAGTGACAATTCTCCACTCCTTTGTGCAACTGGGAAGATATTAATGACTCAACAGTGATAACCAATCTTGTGACAAAAATTCAGGGACTTTTCAGCTGAACTGGATTGAACTGCAGGCAGTGTTTACATACATAAAGAAGATGGGAGACAAGAATGGAAACAAATCAAAGTAAGAAGTGAAACATCAACAGTATTTAGAGTCACCATTTAAAGTACCATAAAAAAAAAAGAAGCAAATTTTCTTACTTAAGATTTATGATACTGCAACTCCTGTAACAGACTGGTGACCTGTCCAGGGTGAACCCGCCCTAAGTCGGCTGGCTGGCAGGATGGATGGATGGATGGATGGATGGATGGATGGATGGATGGATGGATGGATGGATGGATGGATATTGTAACTGTGTCATACTGCACAAAAGACAATGGTTGTGATGTTTCCGTGGAGGTGCAGGACTTTATATTTTAGGAGAAAAATGAGCCCACAGTGGGTAAAACTGTCACAGAAGCAAAAAAACAGCCAGAAACTACTTGGGCGTCAAAGGGCTTAAAAATCTAGATGCCAATCAGCAACACGTGTCGGCCATACATAGACAGCTGACAGTGGCACAATCAACATGCCCACGTGTTCTTTCAAATTCAGGAACAAAGCTGACTTGATCCATCTTTAAACGGCTCTTCGACATATTTCCATGTGGACAACTTTTTTCCGTCAATGACTTGCGCTCTTTCAACATGTATATTTTTCAGCTTTATTGCCATTTTTAACATGTGTTCATTGAGACTGAATGCAAAGCTCAGTCTCAAGACATTTCTGTAAATTCTTGTGCAACACTGTGAAATCAAATCACCACTTGAGCAGAGGATCAAACAGCAACTTATATGGAACGCTGGATTCAACCCAAAAAAAAAAAAGAAATTCATCGTACAATGGATGAGGATAAATGAGGCCTGTGTGTAACATGTTGAATGCTGCTTAACATTGACTAATTGCACCACTCTGAAGAAGCTCCCAAAATGGTAAAAGTATTTAGAAAAGAATGGGGGGAAATGTAGGCCAGGGACTGAAGTCATACAGTAAAGTCAGGGTCAATTATTTCTTTGAATCAGGAAAAGAAAAGCATTAGAAACCATTTAGCCATGTGTGATACACCTGTAAATTAACAAAATATTCTGCAAAGTGAAAATAAACCTTTAGTCACTGTTTTTCCACTGCGATAGTTTGACATTTCTCTCCCACAGGTCTCAGCAAATGTTCACCATGATGGAGAGAATAACTTCCTTCTGAAACACGAATATGACGCCTCCCCAATTGGAAACAGCCATGTAGTTGGAATACACTTGACCGGCTTGTGCTGACAATCTTTTTATTCCCTTTAATGCCGAAGCCAAGCCTGCGTCTTTTCCTCCTCATCCTTCCCTCCCCTCATGGTTTAAGTTTAGCCAGAGATGCCTGCATTTGATTAGGCCTTCAATGTCAATAACGCCTGTTTTGAAAAACACCCTCAAAGGGCCACGGAACAAAGATGAAGAAGAGGGCAATTGGTTGACGGGGAGACCGAAAGAGGGAGATTTGAAAGCAAGAAGAAAGATAATAAGGTTTTATGCCTTCATGTGCATTCCACATGTTGCTGCGATGTGTTTGTTCGCCCATCAGCGTGATGATATGACAGCTACACTTTACTGCTAAAATCACAAATCTCCAGTGACTATAGCCATGGAAACAGGAGACAGAAAGAACAAAGCAGAGCAAAAAAGAGAGAGAAAACAAGAAAGAAGAATGATGGATGACTAGGAGAGTGTAGAGTATAAAGCACTGTAGTTTATTAATGGGGTACAATAAACTGAATGGACAGAAGAGGATGTTGCCTTTCACTACTTCTCCCTTTCCTTGACTTTATTTCCACTGGAATCTGACTGCGGTTCATTTGCCATTTTTATTCGGGGTCAAGTGAATGTTTGTGGGTGGAAGAAAGATAATAATGCAACAATGTCTTATTTCCATTCTTCCACGAGACTTTAAAGGGCAATTGGTGAACAGCTAGAAGCCACTATGGAATGAAAATCAGAAGCTGTAAATCTTTATGATGATATGCTTCTTAGATAACTGATAGTAATTAAGTTTTTAAGTTAAAGTCCATCCTACGTGCAGTTATCTGTAGCTAAGGCACATTCAGCACCAATATCAACAATAACCAATCAATCATTTCCATCATTTGTTAAGTAAAAATGCGAATCAGTCTGTGATTTAAGATTGTAAAGTGTTCCTGTAATTTTAAAGGAAAAAAATCTAATGATTTAAAAAAAAAAAAAAAAAAACAATAATAAGTGGGCAGATGAATCGATGATGAAAACACTCCACTAAAGACCAGGTGAACAAAAGCCAATTCTTATCGATTTTAATTAAAACACACACTTGGCATCAATACAGCACTGCTTTGTGAAGTTAAGGAAATAGTTTTTTTTCTTTCTTTTTTTTTTTTTGCTTGGAGTGACATCATTAGAGAATCTCTTCTCATTTTAAAGCAAAACAGATTTTATTTTTCTGAGATTCTGGTCATATTTAGTGGTGGTTGAATGCTTTGTAGCTGAAAAACACAATGAAACCACAAAGGCTGCATGTAGGGTCATGCTGCAACAGTGTGCACTTATCCTGCCAACAGTAGGTGAGCCAAGCAGTCGCTAGAAACCAGCAGTCAGCTGACTGACGAATATGGAACAAAGTGTTTATATGGGATTGTATGTTTGAGTTTATGATGTTGTATTTGGGTTTCACATATTGTGTATGTGTGAACAGACATACTGCATGTGTCTGTGTGTACACACAGGACACTACGTTCCTTATCAGAGCATGTATGCTTGTCTAAATTAATGCCATGCTGGAGGTGTGTGTGTATATTCGTGCCAAAAGAGAAAATCCTTTGCATGGCTTCATAAGAGTGACTCAGATAGACAGAGTGTAGTTTACACTATGGGTGGTCCTTTTTGTTTCATAAAGTCTCAGGGAAGAAAGCCTCTCTCTGTACCTTTTAGCCCTCGAGGAAAATCTTATGATGTCCCAGCCATCAAACTGTCATCAGAAGTTTATATTTCTTTCCTGGATTATTTTTTTGGCATTTTCAGCCTTTACTTGATAGTGGCAGTGGAGACAGACAGGAAATAATGGAAGAAGAAGAGCAGGGAATGACATGCAGCGGTCGGTGTGACCTACGGGAATCGAACCAAAGACTTGTGATATTCAACCACTCAACTATTGTGTCCCCTATAGTTATTTTCTGTTACAAGAAAAGAAAATTTCCCTGTACTCTACATGTTGCTGATGTTCCTGATGTGTGCATTATTTATAACAGGGCTGGGAAAACAACATACAGTACACACACTATAGGAAGGACTTCAACCTCTGCTTCAAGTTCAGCACCACATCATGACAGGCGTTCACCCTCGAACTAAACATCTGCAAACATACAGCACTCTTAACCAAACCCACAACCTCCAAATACAGCCGTGGCTGGCTTTGATTTTTTTTAATTCTACTATTGAAAAAATAAAATCGTTTAAGGAGTCGAGCAGCGACCATGAGGCCTGTCCACAGATCAGTATCACCAACAGGGCATCAGCCAAAACACTAAAACGCAATACTGATTAAACAAGTTTTGAGGTTTTTGTAAAACAAATGACAGTTTGAGCTTATTTCAAGTCTTCAGGAAGGTTAAAGCTGCTAATAGCTGGAAAAAAAAAACACAGGTCGCTATACAGCAATCAGTGCAGTACCAGATGGCCACAGAGGTCTGGATACCTTTTTATCCAAGACGGCTATTCATTAACTCCTGCATGCATAATTTAGAACGTAAATAATGATAATGTGTCTGTAATGGAAGAATACCATTGACATAAACATTGTGCTGTTAAATTATGCAGTGACACATTAAAGTAGCTTGTGAAGGATCAAAGTAACCATCTGAGACAAGACATACATTTAAAAAACTAGAATAGCGGTACGAAAGCCAGCACATTGTATTATAACATCAAAATTCCTCAGAGCGTGGATCTTTCTAGACAGACTTGAAGCAATGGCTCCTTTTCACAGCACTGAACATGAAACACGGCAGAGAGAACTCATGTCCTTTCATACACATATACATGAGCGCTTAGATAAACACACACACATGCAGAGGTGGGAGGGGTAGAGGTGTAACACCCCATGTCTCCCCCAATAACATACCAAATCCATCAAGGTGCCCCAACATCCAGCACTAAAGGCTGCCACCGCTGGAGACACAGAGGGTTTAATAAAACAGCACTGAGGCAAATGAAGACTTTGTGGATTAAGGCACATATAGTGTGTTCGCCACATCATGGCTTTGACCCCTGATTATCATATATAATCCCATTACAGTCACAGACTCTTTAGTTTAGACATTTAGTACACATGCCAACCTTCCTGACAAATAACATACGTGTGTTTAAAATAGGAACATTTAAAGTTTTATGAGAGACGACCTCAGAATATCTTCAAAAGCTGTAAAATTCTTAGCTTTATAACGCAAAAAATCTGTCAAGGAATCGTCAAGCTGTGGCTAGACCGTTACGGTTACTCAAAATCCTATACAACTCCATTGTGTAACTTCCAAAAACAGTGAAACAAAGGGGCAGCGAGGGGATATAAATGGAAAACACATGAGAAGAAAACATGGAAATACATATATCAAAGATATAACAAAGATAAAGAGTCTGGCAATAATTTGAACTGTCTACTCCAGAAACCATCTTGACTTATCTTTCCTAAAAACATCTTAAACTGCATAAAAATGCAAGACTTTGCATGAATCCTTGTTCCATTCTCTAGCATATGTTCTACAGCAGCAACGCAAAATGAGCAACATACAAACAAGACAAAACATGTCATTGTTTATGTAACGGACAAATCAATTACAAGAATAATGCACTCGTTATTAAAAATAAATGAGATTACTAAAAGTCAGTTCACTTCCTGGAATGTGGCTGAGCTCTGCAGGGTCAGGACACTGGACTGAGATCCAAGCAGCAGTGAGACAGCGAGGATGGCAAGAAAAGAAAAGGACATTTACACATGTGAAAGTTGTTGGATGATGGTAAACCTGCTGAGTCTCAACCACACATAAATGGAATTTAGACAAAATACAGGAAATGTGAAGCTGAGAAAAGATTCTGGGAGAAGGTCAAGGACTGTGTGTTGGCAGAAGAGGAGGAGACAGAAAGAGAAGACTGTGAGGGTGAAACGCTCCCTGTTGCTTTTAATAACTAATCTAACAAGACTGAAGCCTTTATATTACAAGCCAAGTTTCTCCAAACACCCTGTGGATGGCAAAGAGATGAATGATGATGATAAAGACACACTACCTTAGTGTTACCTCACTTGATAAGGTTTCCATTGAGACCCAAATTCCATCTCAGATAAGATAAGATGTGAACCAAGGTGTTCATGCTAAAAACATGCTGTGAAATCTGTATGCTTAGCCCCAATACTGAAACTGATCTATGGCACTGGAAGGCTATCTTAAAAAGTGAAATTGTTCTGCTCATTCCCTATGCTGAGGAAAAGTATTTTATACTGCTCGATTTCATGTTATATTTATTCTCCTAATTGGCATAAGCAGCTGTTATAGGCCATTGTATATCCCACCGTATACCACCTGACCAACACTAAACTAGTAAATTAACGACTAGCTGGTGAACGTAGTTCAGCATTTGGCAGCTAAAGATTTGTAGAGACCAAAACTGAGTTACCAAAGAGTCAGTATTTGACTTTATTGTCAAAATGATTAGAACACAGGATTCCAAACAAGAGAATGTATATGGATGTATAAAAAGGTAACTGCTTGCATACAGACTTGCCATATATGTATAAAGTGTGATAATAGTTTATAGTTTTTGTCGCTTCAATGTAAGAGGAAGTTAATTTTTTCAAACCAAACTTGTCTAGTGTTCTAAGTTATCTGAACACAAGCAACAGAGAAAAATAAAAGACAAGCTTAAGAAAATTGTAAATCTTAAAAAGTTCTGAGACTGTTCATGGGGCACGAGCACAAAGTACATCACAGTAACGCATGTAGAACATATGTAAACTATAGCAATCTCCATTTCTTCATGAAGCAGAGAAGAAAACATCACATTCTGTGCAAGCCAGCAGCCTGAATGAGCCTAACTTCATGTTGAGGATCATCAGTGTTGATGAGAGGTGAGTCTGCAGCTACCACCAAGAGAAGAAACAGCAGTGTTCACAGTGGAAGAGCTGCAGTTTCCAAAACTGGAGAAGAAACATCAGATCAGGAGCACCAAGAGATGCCTCATTGTTTTGTTCAACATTCATGTGGTTCTGCAACAGGAATGAATCCTTTAGACTTCTACTGCAACATCCTGAGGTGTCTGAGGGAGAACAAATAACCTGGACTGTGGTTTGATGGCATGTAGATGCTCCAACGTGCTGTGCACCAGGTCATAATGAAGTGATTATGGGGGTTTTTGAGCCCTGAGACTTCTCTCTTTTCCACAAAATGAAATTCACCTTACAGGCTAGCCATTTTGACATGTCAGCGCTCATCACAGATGGCGCTTACATCACAGGACTTCTTACTTATTGTCTGCTTACAGGCATTCCAGAAGGCCTTGGAGCACAATATTGTTTCACATGGTGAACACTTTGACAGTAATGGCAGCCAAATTTTAATCAGGTGCAGTTTTTTACTTTCAAAGACACTCTGAACTTTTCGATCAAGCCTCACATCTGATGCAAACTAACTTGTACTACTCAGGATTTAAAATGGTTTGTTTGATTTAATCTAACTTGTGATTTGAAGCCTTTTTTAACACCCCACTCAGGATAGACACTCACAACTAAATGTAGGTCTCCTTTGGAGTATCATATTTGGTGCACTGATCCAGCAAGAGGAAACATTTTATTCATTATAATCATCTTTTGTTACTCAACATAACACTGACTCTGAAAGGTTACAGCTGCTCTTCTGTTTTCTCTCAAACAGGAAAATAGTCCGACAACTGTGTACAGAGTCAAATCCTACAGTAAACATTGCAACAGATTGGATTGAACTTTTTTATTAGAGCAGATTTGTACGGTTATTTCAGTTGCTAGTGGAGCAAACAATGGTCTGCTTCAACATTTTCTGCTGCCACCTTTATCGCCTTGGCTCTGATCAGCGCTCCGTCACGACAAGCTCGCAGCACATGCATCTGCTGGGGGCCAGTCAGACCGCTACCCATCAACAGTCTTCTATTCACACTGACCCAACTGCTGTGAACAAACATTTAAAAACACACAAGAGGAGGATTCTTGTGCCAAAGCACGGACCCACACATCATCACACACTACACAAACCCCCTCTCTGACTGACACACACACCACAGCGTCTGACCTGTCCGCCTGTCAGCACACCAAAAGGCTCCTTTGTCCTTTGATAACCCTTGTCCAGTCGCCTCTACAGGAGGCTGTCTCTCTAACAAGCTTTGCCCATGGCAGGAGCTCTGAGCTGGGGGCAGCGAGCAGAACAATGCCCTCTCTCCTGGACGAGGCCCGCTCACACAGGGACCTCTAATGAAATCCATGTCTCACCAGCCATTCCCAACCCCGAACAACCCCCCTCCACTCCCTTCTTTTCTTTCCCTCTGATATTTCCTTCTGTTGAGATTTCGGCTTCGTCAAGGAATTCATTGATTCCTGAAAACATAATATCTACAGCTTTACGCTGGTCTCTTCACGCTAAAGCGGCAAACCAGACAGCGAGTTGTTGCTCACGGCAGACTGCACTTACTTTTCAAATCCTACGAATAATGAATAATGCACACTATCCATCTCTCCTGCCTACAGGTAATCAAGAAGAAGACATTAAGCATGCTTTTGGCTGAAAGTGGGGAGAGGGGCTTTAAATCATCTTGCCTTATGGATTTGAGTAAGACAAATTTCCTGAGCCAAAGAGCAGAGAGAGGAGCTGTAAGAAAGGCAGAAATCAAAAACGACAGGCAGAAATGAGAAGGAAGAAAAGCAGAGGCAGCGGGTGATAAAGGAAACACTGACCTCTGTTTTGTGTGCAATGGGCTGTGAGGAGTGAAAAGTGGTGGGATCATAAAAATACTGTCTTCAGCTTCCATCCGCTGTGGAAATCCATCTGGACCAGTCACCACAACAAACACCGAACTGTTCATGAATCACATCTCTCGACTTTCTCCTCTTGGATTATCCCTTAAAACATCTCAACTTGCAGTCCAAAGTAAGAGATAAATCAGGGGATAGTTGGGGAACGTCCTAAAAATATTTTCCAATAGAATATCCTGCATACTGAACTGTATGTGCATATTTCGCAACTACGAGTACATTAAAAATTCAGGCAAAATAAAAGCTGACACCTTATATTAAACAGCTAATGCCATTATTGTTGATGATATTGATAAGCACTGGCCAAAACCAACAGTAAGATTTCTTCCAAAGCCTCCGCCTCTACTTCTTGATGACAACAGCTATATTCTCAATGTCACTCTTCCCTAAATTGAATATTTTCCTCTTTAAAGAATCCTCCTTATTGGTTTCAGCTGACATGAGCTCACCTTCATCCCAAAACAGCTCGTCAGTGATGGAGGCCTTCGTGTTTAATGTCTCTGTCAACACTTTAAAGGAGTTCGCGGTGTTGTGAAAAATGAGCCAGACCACATAGTAAAAGGAGGTGATTTCCCTCGAGCCGCTTCTAATTGCTTCAAGCTTGGACCAGACAGGACAAAACCAGGAGGCCAGGAAATGGTTTGGATTCAGCCACTGAGGCAACATGCCGGCTTCTCCCAAGCAGTGAAGTGGGTAGATGTATCATGACGTCGCCATCTTTTATCTCTAACATGGTGCTCATATTTGTTTGAGAGACACAACCTTCAAAGTCCACATCATCTTCACTGTTTGCATGCTGTTGGTTTTCTAAGTCACTTTAAGTCTAAGTCCATGTTACCTAAGCTCCCAGTGGTCTGGTTCCTATCTGGTGGGGTCAGTCTGAAGCTGCAGCTCTCTCCAGCATTCATTCATAGGCTTTCTGCTTTAAATCAAAAGGCTCAGACTCTCCCTGTATTTTCTCATGCTTGGATTGAAAACACAACTGTCTGTGCACACTCACTAGTACAGCAGTGTAAATGTCTACAAAATCTTTACAAGCCCTTGTGCAAAAATATTCTAGAGAAATAAAGATGCTTCTCATTGGGACAAATATTCAAGCAACAGATGCCTCTGAGACCTGGATATAATTTAATATTCCCCGCACACTCCACTAAAATATGCACAAGGATCCTTATTGGTTTAATCTGCTAAAAAGAGCCTGATCTAATCTAAAATCATCCGTCTACTCCCAAACAAAGCAGGCTGAGGTGGGCGTTTGTTTCAATATAAATGGCCCTTGAGGGTGAAAGTGGCATTACTCACTCCCCTCGGGACTAAAAAGACAAGCGAGCGCTGGGCCATGCAGACTGAGCAGAGCTGATCTAAAGGACTTCACCTCTCAAATGGTACAGCTGTCTCATTAACTCCAAATGCCTCGATAACTGAACAGAGACCAGTTGGACCACCAGCGAAAAAGAGAACACCCTAGAGCCATAGAGAGAAAGCAGGTGAAAGTTAGAGAGAAACCAGTGAATGGGAAGAGGATTTTTTTTCTCAAGCAACCCTTTCCATTTCTGCCCAAACCCTGGGACCTTCCTTTGCCATCTTTTCGTCTCCTCCCTCTCTCCCTCGCTTTCCACATTTTCTCCTTTCTTCCAGCTAGGATTAGCTCAGCAGGACACCGGCATTCCTTCTCTACTGGTAGTCTTTGTCTTGACATTCCCACTCCTCCCCGTGTCCTCGGCAGCCCTGCGCCCAACCAAGGAAACCAACTGTTCAATACACAGGCAACAGGTTTTAGATCAGTTTTTTTCCCCAGAACGTAACAGATGTCGGCTATGGTTTAAATACAGAAATTAAAGGAAAACTGATTCCATATGAAGTCTGAAACCCTGGCAGGCCACACAGGTCAAAGCGGTGGCTAGATCCTTATTGCCAAATGTCCTGTACTAACATTTGGACAGGGTCATGCCTACAGAGCTGCAATTCAATTCAATTCACACTCGGGGTTGGGGGTGCCCTCACAGTGACTTTGATCTGGAGTCAGTTTTGCACTGCCGACTACCTGTTGTGAGGTTTTGTATGAGGGTGAGACAACTGATACAGTCAGAGATGGGGGGGTGGCTGTGCTCCATAATGGTGTGCCCCTCCGACGAAGGTCAGCATATTGTTACAGACATGTGCTAATCCTATTACTCCAATTTCTGTGTTTATATTTAACCTGAAATCAAAGTTTAGGCAACATGGTCATTCCTTTGTGAAGTTCCAGCCCACTGTCGCCTCTAATACCCACGATTCAAATGCACACTTGCTATTTAATGCATAAATGAAATGCGTCTACAGATTTTTAATACACAATCAATACTAAAAGTTTCATGATTCCGTCTTCCTGACCTATTTTCTCTGACCTCAAAAATAACCACACCTTAAACTAAAAAACTCCTGTGAGAGCCAGAAGGTATCCTTGTGAAGTCACAGATTTCATTTTCATCTTACATTTAGACCTTTCTGCCTTTTGGCTCCAATCTAAATTTCAAATGTTCTCTTTTTTCCCCCTTGGCAAAAGTACTGTCTGATTTAGCCAAACTGTGTAATGCTTAAGGTCTTTGTAAGTGAAAGACAGAGTTGAGAGCAGGAAAACTGTTTATCGGGGCCATCTGGTTTTCCACATGCATTATTTAGTGATATTTTCCAGAGGATTTTTGCATGATTGAGCTACTGTAACCATTAGTTAACCTCTCTTGACTTATAATTTAATTGCTAACTGTTGTACACTGTTCCATTTAACACAGAGATTACCAGAACACCATAAGAAGTTCATTGTGTTTGGAAAAAATCAAAGATCCTTAAGTCTATTTAGCCTATTAACCCAGAATTATTTTTTGGACTAATACTCATACACTATGCAGTGACAGTAATTGTGCAACAAGTGTCCTGCTACCAGCAGATTCTAACAGCTAGCGAAGTTCAGACAAGCAAAGATTTACAGCAGCAAGGGGGATAAGTAGACCACAGGTATAAGAACCAGCTGCTCTCAAGGAAGACGCTGCATTATAACAATATGACAGCTGTCAGCGATGATATACCAACCACAGGATGCAGTTAGGTTCTGCATGCACATACACAAACCTGAAAAGCACATGCTGCATTGGAAAGCAGGGAAAAGGTGGGCTTTAGTTTTAGATTCTAATCGAGACTGAAATCACTGCATCCACACTACTTGACCTCAACACATAAAAGAGACATTAAAAAAAAAGACAGCTGGGAATAAGAGAGAGAAAATAACAATCGTAGTGACATGAGATAGCATGGAAAAGACCGACATACTGTAGCAAAATGGGAATGTTGGAGAGTAGTGAAGACAAAAGGCAACCTGAGAACAAGCAGAGATGACAAGAAGACAGATGACTGATGGAGCATCCACCCAAAAAAGGAGTATATGCTGCCTTGGGCCTTACTGTTTAATCCTTTTCACCTGGCCTTAGCAACTGTGTACACACACGCTATAGAAAAACACACAAAAATCTATACTGCAGACAGATTGCTCATAAAAATACCTTGCAGTGTTTGTTTACTACCAAGACAGATGATAGTTTTATTAGTGCTACTAACTCTTCCATAGTGATAGGACTTGCTTGTAGTTTGAACACACATTCCCCTCAGCGTGTGTGTGTGTGTGTGTGTGTGTGTGTGTGTGTGTGTGTGTGTGTGTGTGTGTGTGTGTGTGTGTGTGTGTGTGTGTGTGTGTGTTAATTACACAGACAGAATTGTTCATACAATGTCCAGGTCCCCAAAGGTCCCGTGTCTGCTCACCGCTCTCAAGCTGCCAGCTTAGTTTACATAAGAAGGTCATTTTAATCAGGTGAATACCAGGCCGCCAAATCTGCGGGTCTTTGCCTGAGCATAAACAGAGGATATCCCCGAGCTCAGCCAGGATCACATACCTGGAGTCATGGAAAAGTCATTTCTGGAGGTGACCGGAGCAATCCAATAACCTCCCGTCCTCCTGCTCAGCTTTCTCTCCCTGCAAACTCTGCATCGCAATCACCTCGGGTGCTAGCCTTCATTCTCATGACTTTCCCTCTCTGTCTTACTTTCCTTTATTCCCCAGTTTCATGTAACATTATTCTTATGAAGCTCACCGACCGGCCCACAAGACCGTGGGGTCAAATTTACACAAATGTACAGAAATAAAACGCCAAGTGAGCATTTACACACATGCATGACTTGGAGAAACTACATCCACAATAACACACACACACATCTAGAAATTCAGCCACGAATGGAAGAGAATGTCAGACTAAGAAGTGACAATTTCTCAGAAAACTTAATTAGATTTGATGAAGAGCTACACAACAGCCACTGGGAACAGAAATAAGAACACAATGTGCTGTTACTCACTGCCAAAAACACTTCAGAATCGATGGCTTTTAAATTGAACCAAGTCATTGAGGAAAGCGACTGCAATAAGCTTTAGGACACTAGAGGTCCTACAGAGTACAATGATGATGGAATACAGCAGATGACTGAATGACTGCAGGGTTTTTACCTCCCCCCCCCCCCCCTGTTATAACTACTGCTGTGTGGCATGTTGCCTCTCGTCCTGTGGGTGATAACGTATTGATAAGGTCTGGCTCTTTATCACAAATGGACACCAGTTAAGGTAGTGCGGCAGCTATAAAGTGCCGACCTTGTTATCACTGTCTGATTTGTGTTTAAGTAGCGTGTCTGTATGTATGTATGTATGTATGTATGTATGCATGTATGTGAGGAAGAAAGACAAAGAAAGTCCAGCCAAAACACACAGCATCCTGGGAATCTGCACCTCTCTGATACACAACAGAAAATGTTTTCAGAGCATTCACAAGACCATGGGCTAATCAAAAGCTATGTTTTCATATAATTGTCGCAAGAAATAGGCTTGTTTCCATTAAGTGCTCCAGAGTGGAAAACTAGGCTGTGTAGTTTTGTCATGAGGTGGTGGAGTACGCTAGGTTACACATGGCTGTAATAAACAGAGTAGAAGAAGACAGAAACAAACCCAATTGTCTCCTAACCGCTAGAAAACCTCAGACAAGAAGAAGAAACAAACAAAACTTTGGCCATGTATGAGAGAGAAATGGTACGAGCTCCTTAGGAATTGTTTTCAATCTGAGAAGCTGTAATTATTCTTTCATGTCTGTAGTCATGTTTCATGGCGTTCAACGGCAAAGACAAGGAAAGAATCGGAAACAGCTGATCAGTCACGTGAATCTAATGCTGTTAAAGCATATTTGGAAAAAGATGCACTAAGTGTTATTTGTTTTATTTGAAAAAGTCAAAACCAGCACAAGTGGTCATAAAAAACGTTTTGCAAAATTATTAAATTCTTTGTCAGATTTTACTGTTTCCATGAACTTTATATATATATATGAATGTGCTGGCAGAAGATAGTGCTTGTTGACTGGGGGAAACTGCATTCTTTTTAAAGTCTTTAATCAGTACCATTGCAGTGAATGGTTGTGGTTGTTTCTATTCTGAGTCTGTCTCTTATCTCTCTGTGTCTACCAGTACTACTCTCCTCTGGAGGGGATTGGAGCCTCTGGATCACTGAGTAGCTGCTCATTGAGTTAACATGTATTTCATTCAATTTATATTCTTGTAAAATACTCTGGAAAAAATGGAATTCCAACTGACAGAAAAACACTTGAACAAAGAACCATCTTACAACCTGGAGTCTGATTGTTGCAGAAAGTTAGTGCGAGCCAGAGCCACAGAGGAGACGGTGACACACAAAAGGATCCTCAGATTCATTCATCCAAGCAAGGAAAGTGTGATGTGTGTGCGCATGAACGTGTGCGTGCACGATGACAAGTGGTGATTCAGACATTCAGACCAAAAAAGCAGCTGCATTTTTTCTTCCTTCCAGATGTTTTACTGAAGCTGTCTGAAGCTGCTCAAGGACACCACAACAAGAGGCAGTCGCTGTGGGACCAGAACCAACAGTATTTCGAAGACATCATCCTCTCCGTCCACACAGACACACACACTTTATGTTTTGGCAGACCAGAAGACACATACTTGTCAATCATAACAACTACCAAGCGTTCCAGTTACACAAAGTGTGCCCACACATCACTGACACAATAGAGGCTCTGTGAGTCATGCTTAGAGGAAAGGGGTCAAATGAAAGCTATGGTGTCTGCTATTAAGAATCCCACTTGACTCATCTGTGGAGAGACACTTTCCAGTAATAATAATACTGCAGTTCTTACAGCAAGCAAGTAATACAACAGTAGTACTACACATGTCTATACTTTAGTACAATTCAACATTTCCATGTCATAAACCACTGCTGGAGTGTATTCAATCTTATGCTGAGAAAAATTTCTACATAAACTTCAGAATATGTCATGAGATTTCCAGTTATAAACACATCGGCTATTACCTGACGTAAACTTCCTCACAACCCTTCAGGCCAATTGGTATAGTTTTGAAACCAGCACACATCATGCAACAGTATTTCCTCAAAATCCACTCCCTGGAGTCTGAGACATTGTGTGTGACAGAAGATGAGTTGCGCTGCTTTAGGAGGACCAGAAAAGGGCATCTTAATCAGGAATCGCTACTCAGAAATGGCGTAAGCAACCAAAGGAAATGTGATAGTGATGTGCCAACAACAAAATCCCCTGGAAGATATACTAAATGCATTACATTTAAAAGGGCAAAATGTATAATCATGGGCTGATTGAATTTTACTTAACAAAATTACAAAATGACATCAATCATGCGCGCCCTGTTTTTCCAGCAATCAAAACTGGATTTGTGTACCGTTCTGTCTTGAGCGAGGTTTTAATAACCTCTGGAACATGATGAGAGAACATGATTTTTTAAGTCAATCCAATCTAAATTAATTTGCCAGCTGGGTCAGGCAGTGTGGAAGGCTGTCCATCTGCTTAAAGCAACAGGAGTTCTATACGATTTTAAACCACAAAGCCAGGTGGTCCTGCTGCAATGGGGAACGCACACAGGGGAGGAAAAACCTGGGATGAAAGGAAAAGAGTGCAATTTGGTGGGATAGATTAGATCTGATCTGGATAAGGGCTCGCAGAAAAGGTAGGGGAGAAAGAGAGAAGTGACTAACAATTGTCTGTTCTTGGGCTGGTTTTCTGAACTCTCAGTGGACCAGCGCTGGTGGAGTGGAGTGGAGTGGAGTAAAGGAGAGGTGGGGGGTTGTAAGGTTTGTCATGGAACACCTGCCTCCACTTAACCCCTCTCCCTCTCTTTCTGCTTGAGCTGCCTCTTTCAGCCATCTCCTCTCCACCTTCCCAGCACCCCCTTCTGCCCCGTCATTCGTGCACAGGGTATCCTATGGGCTCCTTCTTTTTCCAAACATGGGAGGGCCTCATAGCCTGAGCTGTGAGCCTTAAAAGTCCACCACCCAGTCAGCCAGTGAGCGGAGATTTGTTACATCTCTCATAAGCAGTAATGATATCACATTGATTTGAATAAAACCGTGTCACAAGAAAGAATTACTATTCACACCAATCCCACTGGGGGTCAACACATCTTTGTGAATTCTTGCAACCTAAAGCAGGTTTAGGCTCATTGTTTTGGATCATAGGTCTGTACGGTTTCCTCCCAGTGGTGTCCGCAGCAGGAACAAACTCAAACAGATGATGTGTACTCAACCTCTGCAATGAAAATAAATTTGTTCTGGAAAAAAGGAACATCAAGGTATTGGAAAGACACTGGTGTTGCTATAAGGAGTTTGGAAGGTAGAATAAGGTTAAAACCACAGAAAATGCTGGATTTCAGTAGATATGTCAGTATTGAACTTACTTTATGGCCCTCATCAAGGTTGTTTTCTCCTTACTTAGATCCTTGCTTGTGTTGTATCTACTCTCAGATGTACATTGCTTTGGATAGAAGTGTCTGTTCAATGAAATTGTAAAGTTGTAGAATTGCATTGGATGTGTACCTAATACACAGCTTAAAAAGAAACAATATGGTCGTGCAGTGAACAACCCCATTTCCCAAAAACAAAAGTAAACCGCCTTCTCATTTACAATTTTAAAAAAACCCATTTCTTTTTGAAATAAATGTACTGTCTCTCCAAAAGATAAAACAGCAACATAAAAGAGGTAGAGGGGGGAGGATGATGATGGCGCAAGTCAGCAGTAAGAAGTTTCATGTCCCATGAGACCAAGTTTCATGGAACCATTATTCTTAGACTTTAGTTTCATTTTTACTTGTTTACTTTTGGGTTTCACTCACTGGTTTAGTTTGGTTTGGCTTAGTTTGGTTTGGTTTTGGCACCAAAACTATGTGGTTAGCGTTAGGAAAATATCATATTTTGATTGACACTTTGACAACAGTAACTACATGTTCGAAGCTTGGTTAGGTTTAGCCAAGAAAGGCACTTGATATAGGAAAATAGCACAGTTTGAGTTAAAATACAACCCTTTCACAACAGCTTCTTCTCCATCTCCTGGGTTACCATGACTACTCTCTCATCTAATAAGTGTATGACCTGTTGGCTGAAAACTGGCAACAGAAAAGTAGTGAAATTAATTAAATAAAGTATGTTCACTTAACCCTTTGATACGTAGCGTGGGTCAGGAGATACCCATTTTCCATTGGATTTGGGTCACTTTTGACCCCTGTTGTGCATCAAAGGGTTAAAATATTTTTAAGAATGCCATTTAGATATATAGGAATGTAATTTGTGAGTACAGGACTGCTCTAAAGTGGTTAGCGTTTCTGTTCCTTAGGCTTCAGAATGGCTCACAAGTATTTAAGACTGCAACAATGGCAACATACTACCATTACTCCAGCCCAAAATTGATATTTTAGCAGTTTTAACAAGCATTTGCAAAGTATATAGTGTGTACTTTTATTCAGTTATCTGGAGCCAGTGGCTAAACAGCTGGCCAGTTAGTCCAATAGCCAGGGATGCATTCTCTTTCACTTCATATGAACACAGTTTTACCAAATGCCAGCAACTCATGCAGGGCTACAATTAACAATTATTTTCATTATTTGTTAATCAACTGATTATTTCATCCATTAATACTTTAGTCTGTGAAACTGCCAAAAAAATTTTAAAAATAGTCATAATTTTCCCAAAGCCTATAATTACATCCAAATATGTTCAGTTTATTGCTGAAGCCTGAATCAGACACATTCAACACTTTAGCTTGTATAAACCAAACTGGAGTATGTTCTAATGCCCTTGCAAGAGTACTTTTTGATTCTGGTTGCACATTTGGGTTTGCTGTCATACTACAGAATAAATCCAAGATCCCTGATTTTAATGGATTAAGGATAAAAATCTTAAAATCTAACATTCCAAAAACTTCCACACATTAGTAGATGATGTACACATTGACATAATATAGTGATGATGATAGACCATGTGCATTTTCTCACCTTCTCACAGCACATCCAACCTCGCTCTCCATCCAACTGCTGGTTAGCCCAATTAAAAGCCTGTGTCGGGTCAGGAGTTATTCATTTAACATTAAAGAGGACATGGGGTCCCTCTATTCAGACCCACCACAGGCACCGTCTCCCCCCTGTCTTGTACTTTCACCCTGCTTTCCATGCCTCATAAAAGATTTGCCCCCTCTCTCTTTCACTCTCTTGTTTACTCAGTCTCCCTCCTTTGCTCACTCATTCTTTTCCTCTCACTCATTCTCCTCAGCTCTTCAATTAAGTACCTCTCATGAGCCCTCCTTCCCTCGTCTGCTGCTGTTCACTGGAACTTACAGTCACCAGTAGAATATCAATTATCAACACATCCAGATGTTACAATAAAACGTCTAAATTCTTATCAATAACCATCTACCCCGTCTCTCTTTGCCTTTCATGTAAGGCTGCTTCCCCTTTTTCACACTGGACCCCTTTTTACCCTCTGCAGGCCTTGATTTTTATCTTTTTATTCTGGAATACTAAAATCAAGCCAAATCTGCACAGTTTACAAGTCCAATCCAACTATCTAACTAGTAGATAAGGGCATTAGCTTTTTTCCAAGACACACACACACACACACACACACACACACACACACACACACACACATATAGTCCTGCATACATACATATATATATATATATATATATATATATATATATATATATATATATATATATATATATATATATATATATATATATATATATATGTATATACTCTAAGTGAACTGGAGGGGTCACTAGTCTTCAACAGTGTGTTATAGTGTGTCTCCCAGAGGTGTTTTATTCAAAACAGAAGCCCAAGGATGCAGCCAGTCTGTCTTATGCTGCTTAAATGCATCATTGCCTGACTGACGCTCCAGCAGCTTCCAATGTCCTGTAAACTTCTCAGCAGCAAATTCACGAAAACACAGACAAACCAGCAGCCGAGTAGACAAGAGTTAGTGGGAGCTGGGGAGCTGCAAATAACTGCTCAAACTATGTCGTCCAAGTCACGTGACCTGAGGACATTTTTAGGGGTAAATACAGTGAATGGGCTAGTGTAACAGCAGTTCAACGTGGCCATGTGACAGAAAGACAGACAACAGGTCAGAGCAGTGCAGGCATTTTAGATGATTAGTGTAAAATAACACAACAGTTGTCTCTTTTCTTGGCCTTTTGACCCTTGGGTGGCTTTACTCAAACTGATGTAACAAGTTAATTAGATTTAACAGAATTTACTAAAATATATCAAACTTTGCTTAGACATGCTTAGACATGAATACATGTAGAGAATCAATTATGAAATATGTGTGTAACTGACATTATACTAATGTGTGGAAGATAAAAGGTGCTAATAATAACGTAGGACTTTGAAGCGAATAATGTAGCTTGTCCTACGACTGCATTTAGCACAGAGCAGACCAGTTGGGAAGTGTCCTGTCTCAGAAATTCCCCTGCAGAGAGACCGCCTCTGCACTGCTCTGTTTTACTGAGACCAGTCCAGGGGCAGGTCTGACTGTAATCTTGGTGGTCCGCTGGCACTTAAGGGACTAGGCCGAGTCAGACTTTGAGGAAGTGTACCGACTTGCATGGGCTACTTTATAGATCCCAGTTGGGACATTTTCTTTTCATTTTCTCCACTGTACAGGGGCATCAGAGTGCAGGGTCAGTTAATGAAGAGCTCTCCGAGGCCTGGTGGCCGTTCACTGTCTTGTTTCGGGACACTTGAAAGGCGTGGGCGTTCACCAACACAGGTTCCTGAACTTGGGCCCTGTGGTAAAACAGGGGCTTTCCTGCTCACTACAGTACACCACCCTGATGACTTATGAGCTATGCCACTTGTAGATTATTCTGTTTAAAGTCCTAACAAGCAGGGTGAAGGCAAAACATATCATTTGGAGACAAAAAAGACAGCAGATTTGTGGCCTGTGGGTAAAGGGTACAATAACGACATGGCAACACAGGGGTGAGGGTCAAATTTTGGCCACATATACAGAACACTCTAAAAAAAATAATGTTTGGGCTCAACAAAAACTAAATTAACAGTTTACATCAGTCTTTTTCAGTTATGACAACTTCTGATGAAATCATGTCCAATCAACAAACTACGTCGAGTTGAGGGAATTGGTTCTTCATCTGCAATCAAAGGTATTATTAGTTAACACTCATTTAGTGATTAGTAGCATTAATAAGCATTTTAAGTTGATTACTTAAAAAAAAAGTTCTTCCAACAGATTTAAAATGAATATGCTGTATAAATGTTATGCATTTGATTACAATCATTATAAACACAACTTTTTAAAAGAAAATTTAAAAATCAAGCTGCTTCAAGGGAAGTGGATTTCAAATCTGATCTCAATGAGAAAAAAAAATAGTTAAGAAGTCAATTTCATTAAGGTATCTCAACTTGAATTTAGCTTTAAATCAACTAATGCAGATATTTAAGTTTAAATTATACACAATGTTAAGTTGATTCAATTACCAACATTACCATGTCAACCCAAGCCAACAAAACAATGTTTGCAACTTAAAAGGTTTTTCCAAGTCAATTCTTATCCAAATAAAGTAAATTAGATTTATTATGTTGCAGCCTTGCATTTACTAGACGGTGAAAAAAGGTTCCTTGAATTACTTCTTTGAGTAATATAACTAAAAAAAAAAACATCTTGTTGTAGACTAAAGGTGGACCAGAATAGGAGAAATTGCGTTATTATGCAATGGTTCAGCTGAAATAAAAACAGCACAGAAGGTAAACTCAGCTTTGGTATTTATAAACTAAACAATAGTGATAATAATCCATATGTTTTATATGTAATTATAAAAGAGCAGGTCTTGAGTATCCATGCATCATATAAATATTTGTGTACTTGAATAAAAGGAATTTTACCAGTAGAACACAGTATGACTTTCTGTGTCAATCAGTCATGTCCTATTTTGGCCCAATTAGATGCCTGTTTGGCATACTGTACGCGATAGCTGCGTAAGAAACTTGAATAAATCAGCTACATACTGGAAGTAAGATAGTAGTGTACATGTAAACACAGTCATTAGGATTAGTGTCGTCTAAATCTCGCCTTGCTCCCCTCGCAAGCTGTAATGTCTGCTGCTGCAGTGTTTCCTTGTTTATCCAGCGTCCAACTAGTGTGAAACCTGGAAATCCTGAAATGACGGGTTAAGAGTGAAAGGCGGTAAGCCTTCTAAATCTCAGTTGTGAGCCTTGCTTTGATAGACATGGTGCCTAAATTTACTCCCAGGCTAAAGGAGGTTTTTTTTTTTCTCCCTGTCTGGGCAAGAAAAAGAGGAGGAGTGGATGTGAAAGGAAACGACAAAGAAGTTGTGGCAAACAGATAATCCAGTAGGAGGAGGAAAAATATGACACTGAACACAGAAGGAATAAAAGAATATGAAATGAAAGTATGAAAAGGATCGATATACTGTTTTACGTAGATGGAAGAAGGATGGTGTGGCAACTTGTAGTAATCAGTCTGAGAGACTGAAGGCTGCAAATAGGCTTTCATTTCTTAATGTTGATGCTAAATTTTCCAAATTGAAGACAAAAGTATGAACATATCTCTGTTTGTGAGAATACATGCAAGTAACTTCTGAGGTCTCCTCTGAGTACATAAAACTTGCAGACAGACTTGATTTAGATACAGCGTGGCAATACTAAGATGTTAAATTCAGCTCTTATCGCAGTTATTCCTGATTCATCTCATCAGCCAAGGTCCTTCTTAATGTTCAGTATAAAAAGTGCACAGGTTTATTTAACTGTCAGAATTTGATCTATAGCTGGCAACAATCCTGCTTTGTTTACTTTTCATTTCAAGCCTTTCATCTTGTAGACTTTTCCCCTCGGCATCTTTTTTTCCTTCCTTTCTCGTCGTGCGCTCCTGTGTTTCTAGTTGTGCTGTATAGTTTATGATTTGCTGATAGAGCGGGTAGACAGAGGTCTTGGAGGGTTGCTGGAGACAAAAGCTGCTTTTCAGCTCTCAGGGCTGATATCTCCCAGCTCTGCTCCCTTCAGATAGCCGAAATATGCCGGCTGGGGGTTTGAGGTGAGGCGTGGGAGGGGTGGATGCTGCTCTTGGCCTCCTCTTCCCACAGTGGCCAAGGTGAAAATTGCTTTTCCATGTGAAGAGACTGTGGTCGCTCCCTGCTATGCGTATAACCCTGCCAAACTGTCCTTCTTGTCTTGTCTTAATCTGTCTTCTGAGGTTATGTTAGGACGTAACAGCAGGAGATCTTACTTAAGAACACATTCAGGTTTCGGGGCAGGTTTCTCATGCTCTGTGTATTTAGAGCTGGGCTTAAAAAAGGCAGGCATGTCCTGATACGGGCTGTAAAAGAAAAGGATAAAAACACTGCGGGCTGCTTAAAGTGTTTCTGTGAGTGAATGTGTGTGAATATCTGCCTGATTTGTAGAGAACAATGTGCACAACAGAAAGTGTGAGAGAGAAAACAAGAACGGCAACACCAGGTGAGTTCTCCTGAGGGCAGCTGGGAGTATTTTTCCCCTCATTTAGCAGTTCATGAAAAAAAACCACAAGCTGCCAGATGTGACAGAGGGCACGCACCCTGCTCGCACACAGTAAACACACACACACACACACACACACACACACACAAAACTAAAAATTTCACTCAGTAGAAACTCAGTCTATCCCAAAGTGAATATGTGTGTGGCACAGAGTTACTGTATTCCTACATAAAGTCAGAGGCAGATCTCTATCGAGGGCAAG
This sequence comes from Amphiprion ocellaris, assembly GCF_022539595.1. NCBI lineage: Eukaryota > Metazoa > Chordata > Actinopteri > Pomacentridae > Amphiprion > Amphiprion ocellaris. Next base: position 20,144,014 of record NC_072767.1, on the reverse strand, counting down.
TCCGTCTCATTAAAATGAATGTCAGATGAAGTAAACGGAGGGTGAAGACATCAAAGAGGTCTGCAGGGAGCTGAATAAATCTGGGTTTAGAGTCACTACAAACCCATTTACATCAGGAATTTCACTATGAACCTTTACAATAATCCAAAAATCCTTTTTCTTGGAAGTTGGAAATGTAAAATACACCCTTTTATTGCGTGTGTGTTGCAGGATGGTTCCCATTTAGGATTTTAATGTATGATCTATTTTCTCTCTTTAAGGACTTTATTGGTAATTGCTATGGGCCATTGAGAAAAACCTCAAATTCATGGTAAAGTAAGTTCAAACGTGCATCTGTGGTAACTACATAACTTCGAATAGTTTGAGGTAACTACAAGGAACGCGATGGCCACACCGTGTACCTACGGCTCGCTGCTGACCTACATTCCCCTTTGTTATTCCACACATATCGCCGCTGTGTAAAACCGCTGCCTGCTAATTGCTTTCACATTACAGAGCAGCCGGGTGATCTTGGTGGCTTTCCAAGACCACCAACACTGGGACATGGGGTGTGCACATTTGCAAATGCATACCACCAATCACACTCTGGCTACATTACTGTGGAAGCTCAGGCCGAGGGCAAACTCGCAGGCAGCTATCTGCTTTGTAACCGACAGGAAAACACTTTTCTGCTATTGTCTGGGAAACTCTTAACTACTGTTTTTTCTTTAAGTTTTATTACACTCAAGTCGGAAGAGCCTCAAAATGCATAATTGTCACATTGAGAGAAAGGGGTCTTCACTGCGAGTTCCTGGACATACTGTGTGTAGAGTGATGTAACTCATTCAGCAAGAAGCGGAGAGCTGGGACTTCCTAAACACATTTACAAGCTTACGGTACACTCATTAGCAATGGGTTATTTGTGCCAATTAAACATGGAGGGCAGTGGGCAGGAAAATTGTTCCTTCCTTAAATAGTCTCACAAGTCTACAGCTAACATGGCTGCAGGTTCTAAATATATCACCCAACTCTGCTTATCTCACAGGGATGCACCGAAAATGTTTCCATCTTATCTGGTCTGCTAAAACTATCAAACAGAAATCAAAAGAGCCAATTTCTTCCAGTTCCATTTCACTATCAAATATCTCTGGGGCTTTTGTGTTTTTAAATGTCTAGGTTTTCTCACAAATTTAAGAATAGTGCTGTATCGAGCAGCCCGAGCTTCTAAATCTTTAGTCTATCAAAACTCGTTTTTTTATGGTCAGCAACTCTGAGCACACAGCAGTCACTTGACCATCAAAGGAACAGTGTTAGCATGACATCGAGTTGAACAGAGGAGAGTCAGTTGTTTGTAGCTGCTATTCACTGGGAATTTGTGAACGTTAGTGAGCTATAAATGTTTGGAGAGGCAAGTGTGTGCACTGGTATCCACACAGAAATAAATATTAGGACAAAAGGACAATGTCCACTCCTGCTCGGGGCCATCATGAGTAGAGGTTAAGCTACTGGCAACTGTAAATCAGGTTTAAATTAAAGAGTAAATGAACTAACAGGGCCGACGGAGCAGAGCGAGGGCAGCGGGGGGACAGTGGGTCACTGCTGTCTGGTTCAGGTCTCAGACAACTCAAGACATAACAACAACACTGAGCCAGAACAGAACACGCTCCAGGATATAACTGGAACATAAACAGTTTTCATAGCAAACTCTCTGCTTTGGAATGGTTTCCAAGGATGAGGTGGAAGAAGAAGAGATGCAGAGAAAGAGGGTGAAAAAGTGGGAGAGAAGGAAGGAAAGTTCAGACAAACTCCTGCTCTGCCAAACTCGACCACGAGACCCTGCCGTGAGCTGACAGTAGTCCAAACTGCAGAGCGGTACCAGCAGGGGAATGCTCATACTGACTTTACAGTTGTTTGAAACTCCCACTCAAATAGCCATGAATCACAGCGATGGCAATCTGTCTCGCTCCAAATTATCAGCACCGGCCCATTTCGAATCAGTACGTCAGCCGAGCATGTCAGGAATAATAAGCCACAACGGCCATACCATGGATGCTTCTCCTCTTTTTTTTTTTTTTTTGCCCTTCAGCCGGCTGCGTAGATCTACAGGCCGCAGCCTTGTTGCAAAACATCATTACACAATGCATGCAATAGTATAAACAGTTGTACAACTCAATGAAAAGCTCAATAAATATTCTATTTAAGTGCACTGGGATTGTGGCTAAACGTCTGGAAAGACGCTGAAGCGGTGCCATCCCTCCTTTGCTCCAATTACGGCTGTAATGATATGACAGGTTTTATGTTCCATTAAAGATTGCTGTGGGACATTGAAATGCTGGGAATCAGTCTTCCTCTGTTAGGAAATGACGCTGCCTGCGTGCCCTGCTCAGCAATTCCAAATTTAATCCTGTAAATGCTGCAATTTTGCAGGCAAAAGTGTTAACGTCATGAGTTTTACTTATATTTAAGAGCATGTATGCTATAAACAGATTATATTATGTTTTAGTGCGCAGGGTTTGAAAATGTACCTAATCAGAGGCTCTTAAACCCAGTTCTGAGTTGCTACAATGACTGAAATGGTAAAAGATGGAGGGATGAGAGGTAATGAGCTCTTGTGGACGAAGCTTAGCGCTGCTGAGGCAGCCACGCAGAGGTTAAACAAACAGGCAGCGGGATCACGCGGGCCTAAGCCTCTTATACAGGCCCCTCTGAAGAGAAGATCATTGACTTCTGATAGAGGGATGAAGGTCAGGAGTTGTCAAAAATGGAGGGGCCACCAGTCCTCGACCCGTGAGAGCCCTCTTTCACGTTATCGCTTAGAGGCTGTTTATTTCTGTTTAGTTTTCTAGCATGTGTTGTTTTCAATGAGTCAAATCTGTCAGTCTGATATGACTGGCCCAGAGTTAATTTAAGCCCGCTGTCACTCAAATGCCTATATGAAAACATTTTCTCGTCTCAGTAACATTCTCAGCTTTCTGTGCACCAAGCCAGGTCCATCCCAATCCTCACTCACCCCCTCAGACCATCAATCTTTCATCCCTTTCTCAAAAACTAGCAGCGGATTTCTTTAACTCCACGAGCCTCTTCCTCTTTTCCTTCCCCAAGTCTCCCCTGCTCATGCTGGGAGTCGCAGGGGATTGTAGCTTCATTTCCTGCCCTGCTGAAATCAATGCTTTCTGAGAGAAGGAGGGGAGGGACGGGGGAGGCAGAGACAGATATATAGAGAGACAGGAAAACATGAGTTGGGTGTGAGAGGACTGTTGGCATGCAGGACACGACCATACCAGCGTGTAAACCTAAACTCGGGCCAGTTCCAAGTCGGTGTCAGCTTTGATAGACATCTACGGGGAAATAAATTAACTGTTCAAAGTAGAAATATGAAAAACAGGAGGGCTGCTTTAATGGGTAAACTCAATTTTCCCCTCAACTATGGAGGACTAAAAGTGCCAAAATTAAATAAATAAATACATCATTAAATAATTAATTAAATATGTCATTAATTAATTAAAATTGGAATTAAATATTTCATTAATTAATTAAAATTGGAATTAAATATGTCATTAATTAATTAAAATTGGAATTAAATACTTAAATGTGTTATTAAATAAATATATCATTAAATAATTAAATATGTCATTAATTAGTTAAAATTGGAATTAAATATGTCATTAATTAATTAAAATTGGAATTAAATACATAAATGTGTTATTAAATATGTCATTAATTTATTAAAATAACAATTATTTTAAGTAAAAAACATATTTCATTATTTCACGATTTAATTAATTATTTCATGGTCCTTGTGTTGCAGTGGATCATGAATTAATTTTATCTGTCAACCTCGCCCGTCAAAGTCGGTGGGCGGATCCTAACACCTGATTGGTTACCCTGCACATCAAGTCAAGGCAAATCGATTCCAGATAATGGATTGACGCAGAGCTTGTGAACACATTCCGATACACTGGGTGGCGCTATTCACCTCTACGTTGGTTTGGATACTCAATAAAACAAAACTTTATTAGCAACCGCTAAAGACTCGGTCCTCTTTCCCAAATGTTGATACATGCGGTGCAAGACAAATTTTCCTTTAGCATTTCCTTTAGCATCTACTCGGCGCGCCACGGCTCGTCTCGGTTTAGTTGTTTTTCCATTACATTGAGAACCACCTCATCGTGGGTGGAGTCGTCATAGCACGGCGGTCCGAAAGTCCCTTACCGTCATTTCTGTGCGACACAAACGCAATGCAACAATGTACATGGAGGCGATAGTACACCTGCTGCTCGGTCTGTGGCTTTCTGTCAGATTCAGAGTAATAGAAGAGTCGGAGAAAGCTGAGAGCGACGAGTCGAAACACTGAGGAGACACACAGGAGAGTTTGGGAGGCGATAAAGCAGTATCAAGCCGAAGACAAGAGGATATGAACGAGACGACATATGAGGGTAAGCTAATGCTAGTTCGCTAGCTATCGTGTATCAGTCCTGTGAACGACCCTGTAATGGCTGCAGTTTGTCGCTATTAGGTATTAAAATATGTATGCTGTGTATGTGTTTCAGATGCTCTCTGATGAGACTTCATGGGATTTACCTGAAGCAGCAGCACATGAGCCTGCAGTGGCACAAGGTGTAGAGGAGGAGGACAGAGATGTACAGGATGCACTGATGCACTACGTGTCATGCAAAGTTATTCTTCTTGTTATACTTCTGTTTTTCGGTCCCCGGACCGCTATTGTTTTCTTTAATGCAATTCTGACAATAAACTTTTGTAGATGTGTCTATACTATTGTTTGTTTGTGAAGGTTAGCAAGATTAAATAAAAAATTAAACGCCAAAACATTAAAACAGCTGTTTTAAGAAAATTCCAGTTTGATAAATCAGTATTGCTTTGGTGTAATTCAGTCACCAGAATTATGAACCATAAAGGAGTTTGTGTTAAAACATGTTAAATCCCATTAAACACAAATACATTATTAGGGAATATAGAATTGTTTGGTTCAGACTGTTGACTCTTTTTCTACCAGTGTCTTAACAGACAAAATGAGAAGTTATGATGCAATCACATAAGTCACAAAATAGTTTATTAGTCAGCAGCAAAATCAAAACTATTTACAATGTGCAAAGTACAAACTGTGGTGGGCCTCTCCTACAGTGGAGGACTAAAAGTAAAACTATATACAACTACAGGTGCTGGTCATATAATTAGAATATCATGAAAAAAGTTGTTCATTATTTCAGTAATTCCATTCAAAAAGTGAAACTTGTATATTATACTCATTCATTACACAGACTGATATATTTCAAATGTTTATTTCTCTTAACTTTGATGATTATACCTGAATACTAACAAAAATCTCAAATTTGGTATCTCTGAAAATTAGAATATTGTAGAAAGGTTCAATATTGAAGACACCTCTAATCAGCTAATTAACTCAAAACACCTGCAAAGGCCTTTATATGGTCTCTCAGCCTAGTTCTGTAGGCTACACAATCATGGGGAAGACTGCTGACCTGACAGTTGTCCAAAAGACAAGCTTTTTCATGATATTCTAATTATATGACCAGCACTTGTAAATCTCAAGTCTATGGGAGGTGGACTCGCTCACACTCGCCGGCTGCCCACTGCCTACCCAGCTGCCCCAGCACACCCAGGAATGACTGGTTGAAGGCAGTATTCTGGGCCATCTCCTCCCGCTGCAAGGCCGCTTCATTCTCTCTTGCCTCGCTGAGGAGCAACCAGATGTTCTCATCATGCTGGGCATGACTCCACTCCTCCTCAGCCTGCATCTCCACAAGTACGCTAGGAAGGTCCAGTTTTCTGTGGCCCCCTTTCCTCTTGCCTAGACCAAAGACAGAAAAGTGATCAGAGTCAGCTTTAATGGCCAAGTAAGTACACAATATACACGGAATTTGGTTTCGGCTGTTGGTGTCATCCTCGGAATATGGAAGAGAATAATAAAAAATAAACTATAGAAAGAGGAACAGGGAGGAAAAAGAAATAGTAGTAAAATAGAACACAATATAAACAGAAATGTACAGCTAGACTGGAATGTATGAACACATTAGCAAAATGGTAATTGCTATAAACACAGTAGTGGTGATTTTTGTGTACAGGGCTCTGTAGTCCAAATGTCCAGGGTGAGTGGGGTCTCTGATGATGTTTTCTGCAGTCCGTACTATGGGCTGTAGTCTGTTTCTGTCCTGCTGTGTGGTTGATCCAGAGGTGCACAGGACAGATCGGATGACTGCAGTGTAGAACTGGATCAACAGCTCATGTGGCAGGCCATGTCTCCTCAGCTGTTGTAGGAAATACATCCTCTGCTGAGCCTTTTTCAGGAGGTCCTGAGAGATTGTAGTCCCCAGGAGCTGGAAGGACTCCACAGCTATGATGTGATGTGTTTAGCCACCCGTCCATCCATTTTCAATCATGATCATGTCTTTGATACTTTAATAAACTTCTGGCACTCTTCGCTTTAACCAAAGCACAAGCAGTAACTCCTCCACCACAAACAAAAACGACGTGGTGTGAACTTCATTTCATCCTGTGCACATTTTGGAGTTGCTAAGAAGAGCTGTGTTTTCTCATTTTTATGTATATTTTCATTCAGTTTCACAGCTACCTAGTGACTATAAGAAGAATGGTTGCAATACTACACTGCACCAGAACGTAAATTAATTAGAGTGACTTACTTGTTAAGTCAATGGAAAATAAATGCAGCTGCATGTGTTCTGTTTATGTGTCACTGCAGCTACATGTAGCTTTCATCAGGCGTTCCTGAGCTGGCTGCTGCACAGTTTGCATTTACACCTGCCTGAATTCTTGGTCGTTGGTCTCACTGTTCTGATCATGCTTGCAGGCATTTACACCTGTAGTAATAATAATAATGCGAAAATCAACCATGCTCTCTGTTTACCGTGTCTTACCGGTGATAAGACGGTGCTGTTGACAGGGTCGGTGTCGAAGCTGGTGCTGGAGAGGAGCTGCTGCTGGTGGTGGAGAGGAGACAGGGCAGCCGGGGGCTCCGCGACGGAGATGGAGTAGGCTTCGCATGTGGAAAGGGATTCTTGAACAGAAATAAACACTCACTCTAAGTACAAGAAAAACACGGCATGCTGACTGAAGTATTAGCTTCTGAGAGCTAAACGTTAGAAACAGCAGCACGAAATACAAGCAGAGCACGGAGTTAGCGCCGATGGCTAACTAGCTATCTTATTGTCTGCTCCAGGAGACAACGACGTTACTTTCTAAAAATACTTGTTTGCTTAAAAGAAGCTTGCCACCAATGGAATAAATGATGTATAAGTTTCTTGAAGTCACAAAACACTCACCGTTCTCGAACGTCTCCAACAATGCAGCGGCTGAGTCTCCCTCCTGTTGCTCGCCGGTGCGGTGCCAGTAAATAGCTTCCATTAAACCTCTTCCAACACCTCCTGGTTGACCCACGCCGGCCGTTGTGGTCCTGGGTGGACCGATAGTCACTTTTGAGCTTTTTCAGCTTCTCCCTACACTGCTTCTGTCCTCTTTATATACAGTCTACTGTATATGTGAGCGGCCATCCGCTCAGAGACCTCCTGATAAACTTTCTCCGTCCAGCTCTCTCTGTATTCTTTGGTCCACCACCAAAGACAAAGTCTCGACCTCTTCATTCACCCACGGTACAGGTCTGGCTGTCACATTAAAATTATGAAGAACAGAGAGTTTCGTGAAGAGCAATGCACACCGTCGCTGTTTACAGTCATTTTTTAATGCAGGATTTTGTTTTCGTGCTGAAGTTGCTCTGTGTCGTCACTCCCTGTCCAATCAGTGGCCTGCACTATGTAAACGCCACATTATCGGCTCATCTCAGCTCGCTGGGAACCTCAGCCGAGAAGGTGCTGAAAATTAGTCCGTATGGAAACGCTCGCTAACAAAGATGAGACGAGCCGTACCGTGCCGAGTAGATGCTTGTGGAATCGCGGCTAAACAAAGACGAGCGGAGCCGTGCCGCGCCGAGTAGGTCCTAAAGGAAAAGCGCTCGACACTCCGAGCATCGCTGCAATTTGACAGGCTGGTAATCCACAAAGAACGTGATGTTCCAGAACTTCCCTCGGTATGCCAAACGCCCTGGTCCCTGTGTGTGCTCCTGTTGCACCCTGGTACCAGAAAACCGGCGGAGTACTTCCTCTAAATTTGCAGTCACTCTACGGTCAACATCTTGGTCGGAAAGTGCGGAAATAACTTCAACAACTTCAATAAATTCCTCTGCTTTACACGCTACATGCTCGCGGTCAGCAGGTCCTGCTTCCACATACTCTGCAAGGTCTAAAAGATCTCTCACCAACTCTCTAGAAAGTTCACAGCGACTCTCCCTCTAAACAGCCACCATGTTTAGAAAGACTTCTACTTCCGGTTTCAAGGCAGACAAAAGCAGTGGATTAGACTAGATTCACGTTAGTCCCGCCCACGGACTTTGACGGGCGAGGTTGACAGATAAAATTAATTCATGATCCACTGCAACACAAGGACCATGAAATAATTAATTAAATCGTGAAATAATGAAATATGTTTTTTACTTAAATAATTGTTATTTTAATAAATTAATGACATATTTAATAACACATTTATGTATTTAATTCCAATTTTAATTAATTAATGACATATTTAATTCCAATTTTAACTAATTAATGACATATTTAATTATTTAATGATATATTTATTTAATAACACATTTAAGTATTTAATTCCAATTTTAATTAATTAATGACATATTTAATTCCAATTTTAATTAATTAATGAAATATTTAATTCCAATTTTAATTAATTAATGACATATTTAATTAATTATTTAATGATGTATTTATTTATTTAATTTTGGCACTTTTAGTCCTCCATACTCAACACCCCCCCATCATTTTTTATTCGCCTCAAAGCCGGACAGATTTCGCAGAGGGCAGGAGAAGCATTCAGTATTCCTCACGGGATAAAAGTATGAATTCCTGGTGGGGAACGTCCCGGCTGACGAGATTCCTCTCCACTCTGTTTAATGCATAGCTCCTCTACAGGAGTTAAACTCTGAGTGAATGAGAGAGAGAGAGAAAGTGGGGAAGATAGCATAAATTTTGTCACAGTAACACAAAGACAGACTCCTGCTCTATGACTATTCCATACCCTTCCATTACCATTCCAACAGATTTCACCACAGAAACCCACAGCCACTCAGACATCAAACACAGCACTCCCTTATTGATTCTACAAGCCTCTGGTTAACGCATCTGGACAGTCAGTAGCACAGAAAGACTGACTGAATCCTTCCACCCTGCTATTCTTTTCACTCGCTTGTTTCCGATGAAAACAGCCGCACGAGCTGCATAGTTAGGCTACAAAGAAATCAATAACTTTGCCTTGAAAGAAGCTGCCTTATGGTGAGGCCATCAAGCCGGAATGGATTTAAGACAAAGTGTAAGTATGGTAACAGTTTTTCCCTAAGACTAGCTTTGAAGGTTTGCCAACACTCTTAGTGTTGAGCTTGTCAAATTCTGCAGAGACTCATAGTACCAGCTATGGTTGCTTCAAAAAAAACACTTGGTGGATGATATCTTAAGCTCGAATTTTGAAAAATTCAGATGGAACAAGCAAGTTCTAACAATGCCTGACCACATCGTGCTCCATCACTAAATCTGATTGATGAGAGGCGACTTCACCACATCTAATGCCACACAGGGATAGCGATTTCCCGGTTGGTGCTGAATTAGCCGGATGCCTTGCCAGCAGTGGTTTGCAAGATGGGCATTTAACTAACAGTGCTTCAGAATTACATCCAGTGAGACCTTTAACTCCAGATTCCTCGGTCAGTGTGGTCAACACAGGATTAGAATGGATAGAAAGGGAATTTCCATTTAAGTCAAATTTCTTATGGTCTTCTGTGCCTTTTTCCATTCATGCTAAGTCACTGCTAAATTTATGGTTGCATGTTCCCGTCAAAAATTTTGCCCCTGAACTTTTTTGTCACAATTTACAGGCATGCTGGACATTCAAATAGACAGTGTTTTCAGCAGTCATTCAGAGCAATGTCAACTCTGCATGAGCTAGTTCTGTCAGCAGGATTAAAGGCAGCACTTTTCAGCCTAATGTGAAAGATTGAGATCCCCCCAGACAACAGGACTGCAGCAGCAGTGAGAGGCAGCCCCTCTCAAGTCTTTTGTGTGGCTCAAGTGGCTGGGTAAACACTAGCTGCTGGGCAATAGGGTGCTTGCATAGAGAACAATGTGACAAAGGCTTTGGTTAAACAAACTCACTCTAAAGCCATGTGTGCGCTAATGCTGATCAATTTAAAGACACTATTTAAGAACATGTCTACGCTAAAGTGGCAACTTAAAAAAACATGAGTAATTTCCCCTCCATTCCTGGCTGCCCTGTCCATATACGGTTTTTACACCCCGAAAGGGAGCTTCTTAAAAACAAGAAGTGTCCCGCACTTGTGTTCAATTTGCATTCCTGTTTCCATTGACCTGTATTTAAGTCATAAATAAGCAGGGCTCTGGTCTCCAGGGCGATTGGTCATTGGTTGGCCGATATGCTCTTATTCAAAAAAATTGTCATTGGTTGAACAATCACTGGTGTTGCTTTCACAAGGAGAAAAACATTACATTAGCAGCCTTCCAGAAATAATCCACTATTTTTGGGAGTGGAGGAACAGATTACCAGTGAACATCCCAATGTTTTTTGAACTTTGAACTGGTCAAATCCAATGGAGACTGCTAAGTCTAACTTGTTTATTGAACATTTGTTGACTCCAAACTAATTGACAACATGTCAAAGAAGCCATCTGTGAGGCTTCATTTTGTTCAGACAGCAAACTTCACAGTCGATTGTTTTACTAGCAGTAATTTGGATATCACGGCTCAACAATCAACTTTGCCAGTCATCTAAAAAGAGGAGCTAGCGTGTCTGTGTTAGAGCACTCAGTAGTTCTTGTGCTGAACTCACCAGTTGAAATAGTTCTATTTTCAGAAATCATGCGAATATGGTCAGATGCACACCGTTCTGTGCTGAGTTATCATTTCACTGTAAGATAACTACATAAGAATGATTTTAAAGGCTGCAAATATTTGCTTTTTATATTTACTTCTATTTTAATTAAGCTAATAAGACCAGCTGGTAGAGTAAACTTAGTGCACTGTGGAGGACTTGGTTAATCTGCCAATAATGCGCAGCTTTACCACCCATGACTAACTGATTGGTTGAAGAGTAGGTACGATTTAAGTCGATTTCCTTGTTGACGTGAAATTCAGGTTAAAGTAAAACTGTGAAATAATTCACAGCCTGATTTAATACAATTAAGATACCTTATTTAATCAACACCTAATACAAGTGTATATTTCAGTGTGGAGTATTGACAATTCTGGCTTGTTTCGCTGACCTAGAGGGCATTTTAGCAGCAAAATTTCATTGTTGAAACACACATACAATACAAGCCTGCCAGACTTTTTCAATAGAGCAGAAAAACATATTGCACAATAAAGTCAATACCCACAGCAAACCAACTGCTCTGAAGGGAAAAGGACAATGAGAATAGTGGTTGAGTTTCATCTTTTGTCTGTGAAGGCAGCAATAAATTAAGGACCTGTTGCAAAACTGAGAGCAGACATCCTCAAATATACTCTCGCTGCCTGGGAACCAGAACTCAAATTGGCAGCTGGAACACTTAAAGAAACAAATTCAAGAGCTGGATCGCCATATAATCAAACAGCCTTTTTGATGAGACAATATAATCTTTCGAGATTATGTTGTCTCATTAAAAAAAAATGGCCATATCACTTAGTTTGTGAGTTCAAAAAGTGCTCATGAAACATCTTTGAATCCCACACTGAAAACAAGAAAAAGAGGGCTTACACATTCCCAATCTTTGTGTTATTATTTTAGCAGATCTCTAAATCTACTTGGTGAGCAGACTTGTTAAACTGGCAGCTTTAAAATAAAACCTATTTAGAGGAACTAATCTTCAAAAGGCAAAAAATCCTCGACTTCAGGCTACAACAGGATTACAATTTCCGTAGCTACTAATTGTAATTACAAAGCAATAAAAGACCAAAGACAGCCAAACACACTTCTCTCTCTGTGTGTTAGACAAATATACCAATTTTCCTGGATGGCTATATGAGAGAGCTGACAACACAATACAACAAACTAATCCTGGACTCAGACATACACATTCAGAAAGAAAGCACAGAGTTAATTCACAGTGGACACAAATCATTAGATGCCCCGTAAAATTCAATTTCCTGGAGCCCGAACGTCTCTGGTTTAACAATTCCACAAGAAGAGTGAAGTTTGTATGCTTTCCACATTACACAGTATTACACTTGTGTTTGTGTGTTGGAGAGGGTGAAAAAAAGAAAGACGGGGAAAAAGGGAAAATAAAGATTTGAGTGATGGAAGTGCCAAGAATAATTCTGGACACGCACAACTGTGAAAAAAATACATGTGATAATGTTCTATTAATAACTGCAGAGTGATAAGTTTATACAAATGTCTCTGTGGAGCTGATGGTCCAATGCTTTCGCAGCGTAACCACAGCACCACATTTGCTAAAGAGCAGACATGGAGCCTAAAAGATACTGAAAAAAAGCCAAAATGTGTCTCACAATCCTTCTCATAGCTGCACCGTGATTGGAATGAATAAACTAAAAGGATGGAGTGTTTCTGCGTCAGCTGGCAGCACAAGAGGCCTCCTGCTCGAGCTAAAGATGCTACAGGCTGACAAACATCTGCCAGAGGCCTGCATGACTCGTTATCTTTGTGTCCCCGAAGAGCGCAGGAGCGGTTGTGGAGCCACCCCGCTGTCAGTTATTGTTGAGTAAACACACCCAGCTCAGCCAAGAGCAGCATGTCAGTCAGCCCGGCAAGAAGGGCCAAGTGGAGGAGCCACTCAGCGGCCAAAATGAACTGCACAGACACACAGGGAACGAGGCAGAGAGTGTGTGTGTGTGTGTGTGTGTGTGTGAGAGAGAGCGATAGAATAGAGCCAAGAAAGTGAGAAAGAGAGGGCAAAAAAAAAAAGAAAGCTGTGAGACAGAGCCAACATTAGTCTCAGTGTTTGTTTGCCAGCCAGATAAGACGAGTGCCAAGGAGTTTTGATGTCATGCTGGTGCTGGTGGGGTGACAGAGGGGTTGGATACGTTCTGATCTCCAACGAGCAGAAAGCAAATCCACTGAAAGCATGCCACGATATGTGCAAGTTTAGTCAAGAAATGTAAATCATTTGTATCCCCACACAGTATAAGGAGAGCTTCTGACCATTCAGAGCGTTCTGACTTTTCAGAGTTGGGTTCCAATTTAGAAAGAAACAAGGCTGTTCTCTCTTTATTCACTTTCAGATTCACATAGTGTACGGATAATTTTGTTCACTGTGAGTCAAAATTGCACTGTACCCCCTCTGAGTAACTGGCAAGGTCAAGCATGAAGTAGTGTGTTGACTTTTTCAGTCAATTTATTGCAAAAATGCAGCAAATTTCTTGGTTCCAGCCCCTTATGTCTGAATATTTTTCTGCTTCTCTCTGTTTTGGATCAAAGCGGTGAAAAAAGTATCTCATATCTTTGGGGTTTGGACTGTTGATCAGACAAAACACGACATCTGAAAAACTTATCTTGGGTTTGGATGGGTGGTTGTACATTTTATGGACTAATCGTTTCATCAGGAATCGAGAATATAACCAGCAGATTCACTAATAATGAAAACCATCATTGGTTGCCGCCCTCTACTGAATAAATTTAGCAAAAAGTACAAGCATATTTCCATTTTTATATGGTTATAAAGTTGGCACTGGCATATCTTTTAGGAATTCATGCCGATAAAGTGAAAATATCTTCTTTTTCTTTTAAAAGAAATACTAATATTTTTGGCAGAGAACCCAATAAAGTTATTTAATACCTTGGAGGGAGCGTGGCCTTGTACAAAGACCTAATTGTGGCTGAACGGAGATCTGCCCGTCTGCTTGCAGTGGGACTTTCTGAAGTCCTTAATGCTATGCAAACAGGGTTTAAAAGATTTACTCTGACACATATAGGGGAATTTAAAAAAGCCATGTTTCATCCTACGGACTATTAAATGAAATGTAGCATGATCTCCACATATTAAGCTGAAGCAGAGCTAGCTGTGGAGGACACTAGCAAAGCAGTAATTTGATAAAACTCGAATGAAGAGTGGTCTCAATGAATTTCAGAGCTCCTTGAGCCGGCGCTATTCCCCACAGTCCTTAACATTAAACCGTGCCAAGTCCATATGGGAAATTGATATGCAGTATGTGTGGCTTATTCCATTAGACTCATTAAAGTGTCACTTTGTCATCAGCACACTCTCGCACTTACAGCTTGCTTTACAACTGCAGCAAAGGACTCATTGTGTCGTGTGTATAAAGTACAGCAGAGAACATTTTTTATGTGGCAGGCGTAATTTGTCTTCCAGGCAGCCGTCGAAACACATCAACACTGAAAGGATTGAATAGGAGGTATAGAAAGCCTTTTAATTTGTGGTTGGACATGTGCAGCACAGGTCAATCGATGGAACGGACAAACAGAATTTTTAGCCTGTTAATGCAGCCGTACGGTTCTGCAGCAGCCGACTTCCCCGCTCAGAGCCCAGACTCTCCCTCTGGTGAAATCATTGAGGTGCCACACTGTCATCCACACACTGGCTTCTCAGCTGCAGCACGAAAACCTGAACCAATGTTTTTTGTTCCCTTTTCTTAACCCAGCGCTGCATTTCCCTGAACCCTGCAGAGGTTTTTTCTCTCTCTAACAGGCTGACCTCCTGTGCAGACACTAAATTACAGGAAAAAGGTTTTCACGCTTGGCTACGGTTTGTAGTGGCAGAAACTTTATCAAACGTCTCCAGCGAGGATCTGAGTGAACTGGGCTTAGCCTTTGATTAAACGCTGCCTCTCCAAGGAACTCTGACCACTAAAAAACAAGCGCGCTCCGCAGAGCCCGGTTTGTGGAAATGAGAGCGTTCTTCTGCCAGTATTACGCAAATGCGGGAAATTTACACTTCTTACCACTCGCAGAAAAGGCTTTTGCCTCACTTGGCAGAGAGTGCATCTCCAAAGAAGGAAAATCTGGCGCTCCTTTGAAAATTCCTCAGTCAACCAGGCATTGACGACATATTATCAGGACATTCCAGCCAGCAAATCAATCTCACAACATTAGGAAACTTCTTCTGAATCCTTTAATGTGTGAATTCTGTAGTAATGAATGAGGGAATCTTACTTAGGAAACAACACCCACATTAAAAGAGTGATGAAAAAAGTACTCAAGTCAGGGGAAAAAAAACTCTTCAAGCAGTCATATGATATCTTGATACTTTTTATATCATTTAGAGCAAATTGCCCCACTGGCTGTACATCAGTTAGACAATTAGCACACAATATTCTCCAAGCTGTTTGCCCCGTGGCAACACCGCTGCACACGGAGCCTTGGCAAACACATGTGCTTAATAAGGAGTGGGGAAGTAGGTAATTGCCAGTGCACGGCGCAGTTTACACACCAATATTTTAAATCAGTGACATAAAACAGAGTCTGGCCTTGTGATTTATGGCTACGTGCTGATTACATTAACGTCTATGATTTTTTTTTTCACAGACTCAAAATGGAGTCAAAGTGCCTCAAAAAAAATGTTAAAAAAAAAAAAAAATCAACGCTCTTTTCTCAGAAAAAGGCCATACATCTGTTTCACACATACAGTTCCTGCCGCATTCTTCTGCGTCTGCAAAAAGCTTTTAGGGATGCACAGAACGTGATGCCTGAGTTAGTGTAGTGTGAAGTGGGCAGAGTGGGAGTGGAGATTTAAACACAGCAGAGTCATCGATCTGAAAGAGATGTACCACTCAGACCGTGACGGAGACCTACATTTCCCAGAGCATCTGGATAAATTGTTGGTAATCTGAACACAGCTACAAGGACAAACTGTGGCAACGCCGCAACTGACGAAAAGTAGCGAGCAAAGAAACACCAGAAGGAGTGGCTGTTCTGCATGAATTTAACAGGAATGTGTGAAGGAAACGCAACTACACATTTTGACATCTTTCACTTCTTATAAACTGCTCCCTAAATATGAGTCTAAGAAAATACCAGAAGATATAAACCAGTCCTGATAGACATCTCAGTAGCAGAGAGAGCAGGACAAGCTGCTGCACACTCAAAGCCTACAAGACCAAGAGCTTTTTCCAGGGGTGAAGTGCCTTTATTGTCAACAGTGCGTCCTGCTGAAAACCGTGCTGAGGCAGTTCCACCCAACATGATTTATAGCCTTCCTGAGTGTTATTAAAAGGCTAAATGCAACTCTAGACAGATTTCCCAGAGTTGCTGCCCTGCACAGGACCTTTTATGTCCAGAGGTGAATGTCCCACGTTCAGAAACATTTGCACAGTTTATGTAGAAGGAAAACATTGTCGTCATTTTATTTTTATGCATGTGTCACAGATTATTACTTAGCTAAAGGGGCTGCGGCTGATAGACGGAGCGAGCAGCTTGAAAATATGCTGCACGTATGTGACGTTTACATTAAAAGCAGCTGATTTTTCTCTACTGATTTCCATGTTGCAAAAACTGGGTTCAGCACCAGTTTAAGCCAGCTGGTACAGCTACACTCATGCTGGGAATAAAATACGAGGCCATGCCAAACTTCATGTGGGTCTTTCTGCTTGAAAAAAGCCTCCCGAGGAGACAGTTGAGAAGTGATGCAATACTTAGATGAAAAACATCTCACAATCTGTTCCACATAATTCCATCCTTGCTTTGATTAGCACCTAGAAGGCTGATAGTGATGCCTAAACGCTTTTTGGCGAAGAGAAAGAAGAATCTAAAGGCTGGAAAAAAAAGTTGGAAAACTCTGGTTTTACAGCAATCATGAACACAAACCATTATCCAGTGTCCTGTCGTGACCTGATCGCTTACTTTAATCATATTTATGGAGACACGCAAATGTAGAAAAACTACTTCATTAGGTTTAAAAGGTTTTCTGGGAGCACATGTAGTTCCCTAAAATACATAAACCACTCATGTTTTCCTTGGTAATTTATGCATCATTTGCCATGTCTGCCATGTAAACAACATTCCCCTGCTGTGGCCAGGGGAAACCCTGATTGTTTCTGGAAATGCTGGCATTTGCACTACGGTGGCAGAGCAGTGACCTCTGACCTCTGAGTGGAAGCTCGCAGACTGACCAGCAAACCAGACAGCAGCAAATAAAGACAGACAAGCCTGCTTTTTAGCTCCTTTGTCGCGTTTGCTCAGTTGCTTCAGCCGCTCATCACAGGCCGCTAGACTGTCCTCTTCACAACTGATGAGCCACTGTTGTTCCTCTCTGACTGTTCCCGTTACAGCGGGCCAGAGTGGAGACAAGACTCCCAGTGTCATCATCTGCAAACACTATCCTGGAACCGCTACATAAGCAGCGAATATGGGGCCAGGCTTGTGGACACGATGAGGTTCAAAAAAAGGCATCTTAATGAGGTGTCATTTTCTTGTCCACAATGATTCATTTAACAGTAAAGCTCCATATAGAGAAAGTCTGTATCAAAATCATTACACACAGCAGCTGCAAATCATCTCTGGGAGACAGAGATTGGAGCTATTCATCAGCAGTTTTATAGTTTCCACCAGTGGGAGGGAGTGCAAGGCGAATCAGTTTTGCTTCAGGAATAACAGTGTTCGCATTAGAAATGTAATTTTCTGGGTAGATTTTACCTCTGAACTGTGCAACTAACACGGAAAAAGATGCAGACATTTCCACTTGACTATTTCTAACTATGAAGTAGCCGCATAAGCATCGGCTTGGCTCTCCTTCACTCCATATTCAACCATTAAACTCAACATTTGAAGAAGTCATAGCCGGCTCATCCAGTTAAGTAACGTGGATTAACATTCCTGCCTGTCTCAGAGCAAAAAAGAGAGGCCCAAAGATACAGAGAAGACAGAGAAAGAGATGTGAAAAGGAGGTCTGCAGCAGAAAGCTTTACGCTCACTGCAGCACATGCAGTACACCTCTGCTGTAAATAACAGCCAAAAGCATTTAAGGAGGACAGAGATAATCCAAACAGACCCTGAAAAAACTTCCGGAGATAATTCATCACCACCCATTTGGCCAGGGGGAGGATTGTTTTATGGTTACTATACACTCAGAAAAAAAAATGAAAATGCTTTCCACGAGCTGCTTCATAAACAAATCAGAAATAATTCAAACTGTGCTCAATCATACTTGAATTAGTCAACCAAAACGCAGTTACGCATACCATCAGGCCAACGCTTCTGGAAGATGTGAATACCACACACATAGACAAGGGAGTGGAAACACAAAATAAACTCTCTAGTCTAAACAAATGATATCTTTGTTTTCTACAAATGCAATTAATAGAGCTTTCCTTGAGGTCACATCCATTCATTCTCATCTTCTTGTCTTAAGCCTCCACCCTACTGGAATCGATCAGATCTAAATGTTAAATGCACTTAATTGTTTGCCTTTTAAATAAACCTTTACAGGCTGCGTCCCTTATCTTTAAATGGATCTACATTTTTGAAGGGGTCTCTGGGGGCCACAATGGATATCCAGCTGATCAGTTAAGAGCCAGCCTATTGTCTGCCAACGGAGTCAAGTATTTCCCCGTGCCGAGGCTTCACACTGACAATAGGACGATAATCTAAAAACTAAAGATCATTTGCATGAGAGGAGACGCTGAATGGAGGCTCGGTGCTACGAATGGAACAACAGTTTGAGCAAATTTAGCCGAGAGATGATGTCAGGAGTAAAAACAAACATAACACGCTGCTACTCAGTTCAAACATGATGATGGAAACTGTTTAAAAAGTCAAACAAAGCTGCCACTGCGCACATCGAGGACACGCTGCGAGTCCACAGCGATTTTACACCAAGGCTGTGACACATTACGTAATTCAATTCACGCATATAGATATGAACCACAAGAGAGTGAAGCCAGCAGAGGAGCAAAGAGGAACCACGGGAAGGGTTTCAGTGAGGAGGGAGAAGGTTTGGAGACTCACCAGACGCGCTCAGGTCCAGGACGCTTTGGAGCAGCAGAGCGACCCAGAGAGCGCAGGCTGGACATCTCCAGAGACGCTGCTGGTCCGCCGCTGCCCGAGTTGGATACATTCCTCCGGCTCTGTGTTCAGAAAAACCTCTGCCCGCTTTTCACATCCACTACACACTAGATTGAATTCAGAGCCCCTCCAAAAAAAAAACAACCTGCAAATGTTTGATAAATTTGCGCGCTGTTTTCCGGAGCGCACCAAAAACTCTGTCAGTTAAACAAAAAATGTGTTGAAGAAAGCGTCTCTCCTCGCCTTCTGTCTCTTTCCTCCTCGCCAGAGCCCAGCTCACTTTGGCCCCTCTCTGTCTCTCTCCAACTGAGCGCAATCCTTCCAAACTAACTTCACTGGAGACTTGTGCTCAACAGCAGCCACATGGCTCTGATTAGCCCAGTGTCGCCACCGTGTGTTCACTGCAGGAACAGGCTGAACCTCAATGAGTGGTCAGGATTCTAACTTGTTTTGCAATTTGTGTTTACAATCCGGCTAAATTTGTTTTGACAAACTTAAAGAGCACACCTTGTGACAGTTTGGGGCCATATAAAAAGTTTGTTTGTTTAAAGTTCTGGAGCAACTAATACATGATTCTTGTACTGAGATTGTGTCAGTTGCTGGTTTAAAGGTCAATATAAATTTACAAAATCATTCTTTAAGCCACATTTCAGTTTTATCTACTGATCAACAGACCTAATTTCAGAGCAAACATGTTAACCTATCACAGGAGGGGAAATGTAGGTGTATTCTACTTAAGAATCAGAAATACTTTATTGGTCCCTGAGAGGAATTACTTCAGAAGCTAGATGGCTTTTGTAGGGGTGGCCGGGCTAAGACCTGTGTCACAATTTCTCTTTTTTTTCAGCAAAATAATTTAAACCAAATAGTCTTTTTTCAGTCACTCACTCATTTCATTTACCTTTACCCTCCAGAGCTTCATGTTAAAGTACATGAACATTCATAAACAGTATAATAAACTAATTTATGCAACCACGAATTCATTAAAAATCTGGAACAATTGCTTAAGAAGTGTTTTTTAATTGTTTTTAAAGCTCATGAGATCATTTCAAGTCAAAATAAATATGATAAGTGCATATAAAACTCTTATGGCAAAAGTGCCCTTGTTCTTCTCAGGGTGCCAACCTTGTTGAGACATCACACCTTGTCCACCCATTTATTCTGCATTTTCTTGCTTTTGGCTAAAAGTTCTGGGTCAGTCTGCAATGCTTAGCAGTTATTCAAAGTAGGATTCATTCCACAGTCTTTTGGAGTTTGTTCAAAAGCTTTAACTAAATCAACAGCAAAACCTAAATCATACACACTTTAAGTAACAAAAACATGTACAAACATATGGATGGATGGATGGATGGATGGATGGATGGATGGATGGGTGGATGGATGGATGGCTACAAAACCAGTGTAAACAGCTTCAGGTTGGTTAGATCTACTTGGTCGTATGTGATTGAATGGGGAGTGGTTGTGTTGTTAAAATGCATCTGTGTGGGAACACTGGTCATAGAAAAAATGGTTCTGCAAAACAGTTGTGCAAGGAAAACGGTAGTTGCTGCATGTAACTCCTCATCTTTTATTACATGTGTAGTCTTCTAATGGGCTTCACCGTTGGCTGTGTTGGATGGCCAGACTTTCGCCTGTGGTGTAAGTGGCCTCCCCTTGGCTCCACCCCTGGACTACTCACTGTGATGTCTTAGCGGAACATTTAAAGGAACTGAGCCATCGTTAATTCCTACTGTGCTTCCTTGCCTCATAATCAAAACGTCTGCTGCCATTAAGGTCTGTGCATAACGACAATTAACCAACTTAGAATTAACATTACTCAAAGACAAAAATCACTGTAAAATTTAGGGGAATGGTGTAAGTGCATATGTAGAAATAAGTTTTGAAAAATACTATGAGTCTCACCACAAGTTTTTTTCCTTTTAACATCAGTGGTGGAAAACATATTCGGATCCTTTACTCAAGTCAAAATACCAACACAGCAAAGGAAAAATAGCCCTTTACAAGTCAAAATACTGCATGACAAACCCTACTCAAGTAAAAGTACTTAAGTATTAGCAGTAAAAAGTAGTTCGAGACTTACAGTAAAAATATGGGCTCAGTCCCTCTGACTGATATATTATTATACATGGCATCATTAATAGTGACTATTAATAGTGAAGCATCAGTGTGTCAGCAGCTTGTTACTGCTGTAGCTGCTGCAGGTTTGAATTACTGTATATCCAGTTTTACATACGGAGACAGCAGATAAATCCGAGGGCTCGTCACATGATTGACTGGGGAGGAAGGCAAAAAAAACAAAGTTCTAATTCACAGATCAGCATTTTTTTTTCTTCAGTCTTTGATTTTCTGTGAGATATTGGATCATTCAAACATTTGTTGAAAAGAAACCACATGAGAAGTGAAATCACTGTTTGGTGGAGCTGTCAGCAACTCATAGACATCAGAAGTGTAACCCCGACTACACACTGCTTTGAGTGATACGTCAGAAAACTAACATTTTGCAAAAAAAAAATGCTTTAATCTTCAGCAATGTGTTGTATTTAAAACACTTGTTTCACTAAGTGTTTATAAGTGCTTACAAGGATTTGACACTGAAGCAAAATTATAGAATATATGTTTAAATAGCTCACTTATAACCAAAAATAAGTTACAGAACCTAAAGAAAGCTTCTCAGTCCTTGCTGGCTGAGGGGCACTAAGCAGCCATTTTCTTCAGAGGGTCTCTAGTACATATGATTTACAAGGTCCAGTGTTTACAAGAAGGAAAGGAAAATATTCTCTAATAAAAAAAAAAAAAAAAATTCACAAAAAAACCTACCACTAATAAATCGAAGGAGTGTGAATAGTGAATTCAGCATGGCTTTACGTATGTACTTTAGAGCACTCAGGATATTTCCGAGAACATTCCTATATAAGCTCAGTGTTTCTGCAGTAGCTGCATGTGTGAGTATCCCCTACACAGTTTATTACAGAAAAACTGCACTGTTTTTACTGTACATTTGATGTGGTGTCAAAAGCACACATTTTTATTGGACTAAAATAAAGAAAAGAGTAACATGAATAAATGAAAAGTGAGCAGAGTTGAAATGATTCTTCTGGATAATCCGATAAAGACCCATCTGGTACTGCATGGGATAGGTTTTTATATTAACTAGATGAATCACCTGCAGTATTACAACCATATCCAAATGTTTAACTCAAAGACAGGGAGTGATGAAAAGAGGAAAGAGGAACTGGAAAGAGAAAAGACAAAGGTCTCTTGTGCCTGGAACAATCACGCCTGCAGACATGTTAAACAGCTACACACACCTTACCGCAATTATTAATTCCAGAGCTTTACAGTATTGTTACTTCTCCTCTGTAACTCTACACCTTGTTTCATTTTCCCTCCACTCACTTCTGGATTTTGACACGTACTTTGTCTCTGCATGTGTGTCTGCGCACACGGAGCACTCTGAAAGACTAATACCAACATTTTTGGGGGGTTGCTGGAAAAGAATGGTAACAATTTAGCATCTCCGGTTCTCCCATATTGTGACCTACCTCCGCTCATTAGAGAGAAACATCATCCTCTCTGGAGTATGTTTTGATTTAACTGTTACAGAGTGAAGGGATAGCACGCATGAATAATGCTCCAAAGTGAATTATTTTCAATAGAAGACCCAGGAGAGGGTGAAGTGGGTTGCTCACAAGCGTCAGAACTTCACCTCTGATATTCCTGCTCTTTGTCAGGTCCAGGAGGCCAAGACATGGTCCATGCAAACCTCATGGCGTCCTTTTCCCTTCCTTTTCTCCTTAAACACTAAATGCCATCCCTGGAGAGATGCTGCTAACCAGAGTTTAGAGATAACACAGCCTCAGCTTCCTGTGAACCTTGAGATAGCATGAGGGTGTGCACATTTTTGGTGACTGGTCTTCCACGTTGAGTTCCTGTAACACTGCAGACTGTATGTCAGCACATCTTTGCAGTGTCCCTGGTCCACCATTACTTTAGAGGCTGGAGAAATTAGGAATATGGTGATGATGAGGGTTGATGGATACAAAAAACAGCAGACTGTTATAGCTGCTAAAAGCACTGATCAAAACCAGGTCTGTGGTCAATTCAACATGTAAATAGAGACTGCAGTTCATTTGCTAATGATGAGTGACCATTCAGTCTCACTTTAACACACTGAGCATAACAAGTCGTTCTTGCTAGAGGTCATGAAAAAGTAGAATTTTAAGGATGTAATTCATTATCTTTAATTGTAAGTGAAATTTGCCCAACGTTGCAATATGTAGTCTTACCTCAAACTTCTTAAAACTCCAGTGAGCAACATTTTGATTTTAACAACAAAGGTCCAAGAGACTCTTTGCAGTGATGCCATAGTGTTGTTGTT
This sequence comes from Amphiprion ocellaris, assembly GCF_022539595.1. Lineage (NCBI taxonomy): Eukaryota > Metazoa > Chordata > Actinopteri > Pomacentridae > Amphiprion > Amphiprion ocellaris. Next base: position 20,120,577 of record NC_072767.1, on the reverse strand, counting down.
TTTTGTTGTTGTTGTTGTTGTTGTTGTTCTTTAAAGATCAGTTTCTGGAAGCAGTTCTTTAAAGAACACTAAAAGCTGCCTCAAAGAACCATAAAAACAGTTCCTTTAAGTACCATAAACAGTGCTTTAATGAATGTTAGCAAAAATTGATTTTTTCAGGAACCATTTTTAGAGAGTTTTTTTGTGCATTCACTTTGTTCTGAAGGGTAATTTTTCAAAAATAAAAGGTTGTTAAGGCATTTATCTACCAAATTATTCAGTGCAGGTTGAAAAACCAACAGAACAGATGAGTTGAGATTTCTTTTTACTTCTTTTCATTACAGGCGAGCAAGGTATTAAAAATGTTTGTTTCTGAGACAAAAAGTAACACAAGCATAAAACCAGTCACTGTGAGGGATGACATAGACCCCTAAAAACCTTAAAATTACTTGTGGATTCAAACTAATGTTAAGAAACACTGAATGCTTTTGACATAGACACACTAGCTGTAAGAAGTTTTATGTATGCATCGTAAATGTTAGAATTTGCAGTAGTTTCAGGTGTTCTGTTGTGATGTATTTAATATTTTACGTTCCTAGTCAGACAGAATTTCATATTTCAAGATGCCAGCTTGGGAATCAGTGATAGGGAACTTTGATATGCAGTTCTCACTGTTTTCTTATGATTTATCAATTAACTGAGAAAATAATTTGCAGATTAACTGACAATGAAAACAGCAAATTGTAGTTTTTATTTCATGCTATTATCTACCACCAAATGACTCAAAAAAGTCCTTTGAAGAATTACACACATAAAGAATCATACCCTAGATAAAGAGATTTTTTTTTCAAATGGTGATGGAGCTTTGAAGAACTGGAAACCCTTCTGAAGAACCTTTTTTTCTGAGGGTACCTCTGGTGACTCTGAGCTTTTTGGGGACCACAGAAAGAAAGTGTGTGTTTGTAGTGCCCAGATGTGTGTGCATGTGCTCGATTTCACATAGCATTTCAATTAACACAACAAAGGGCTTTTGTGCTCCAGTGATATCACATGGAGAGCAAATTCAAACAGAATAACTCTAAATAACTGTCAAACCAGGAGAAATTGGGCATGACTGATTACAGTGTGGAGGAACGTGTGAGGTGATGTACATCATATGTACACTGCATTTCCCTCTGAAGCACCCTTTTAGATTTTCAGTTCAAGCAGCCAGATGAATTTTACCAAAGCTGTGTTTAGGTGGTTTTCTCCGTAATAAGGAGCCTCTGCAGAGTGGAAGGGGATTCAGAGGGGGAAGACCTCACCGCTGGGCCGATCAAGTAGTGAGATTATTTCTGACATTGGTCTATTTTTCCTCCTTGATGTCTATTGACTTCATTTTGGCTAAAGTAGGATAAGATTATTAAAATTGCAACCATGCATGGTGAAAGTCATCTAACTTTCATGTTGCAGTGGATTAGGGTTCTAAAGGTCTCTTTGAAGAGCAGATCCCTGAGGCTTTCTGCTGTGGCCACAGCACATGGACAGGGAGGCTCTTTGTTGCAAAGTTGGCAATAATGTCTCAGTCAATAAAGGAGAATGAAAGGATGAGGGTCATGATAGCCTTTTAAAAAATATCTACTACATCTTCTCTGTGTTTTGTTTCTCCTAAACTTTCTGTCTTTATCCTAATGACACTAATAATTTGTGCTTTTATCTGATTTTCTTTTGAAAATGTGTTAGCACTTTGCACATTCTTCAATCAGCAGATAATTCAGTGCAGTTTCTGTCACAGTTAGACATCCCTAAATGGCTGACAGACCACATCAGCCTCACTGCATCTTCTGTATCCCCCCCCTCACCCACTCCTGTCCTGCCCAACCGCCATCTCAGCCAAAACCAGAGAGCACCTTGGTGTTGAACATAGTACAGTCAGAGCTAATACACAACAAATGCAGGACTGAACCTATCCAAGCTGATCTCCCTGTATTAAAAGAAAAGGGTAACAGGGAACACATACAATTAGGGAACAAACACTGGGAACCTCAAAAACTTTCAATTCTCTACAATTTATTTTAAAAAATCCCCAGAAACTCAAGAAAATGGGCACTGGTGCCAAGGCAACTTTGTACTGCCCAGTTCTTCTTTGCAGGGTCTGAAGTTATGTGAAGTTTCAGTCAGCAGAACAATCATGGCTTCCCTAACCCTAACACTGAATACATGTAACATAATACATTACTCGGTTTGACTACATTTTCCTTCTTTGGTTTGTACTTTCAGTGCAGAGCATATGGGGTGGGGATAAATCATGTGGCTTTTTTTGTTGGACAAATCAGGCTAAAAGGGGAAAACACACATTGTACTTTTATCTGCCTACAGCAAAGAATCAGTTTAAACATGTTTATTTGTGGTGCAGTGTAAAGCCTGCAACATCCACATTTTCTTTCATCTTAAATTCAAGAAATGGTCCGGATAGCCTCTCCCTCAAACAAACACTCCTCAGGACAATGGCCCATTTAAGTGGGGTGTCTCCAAGAGTATTTGTGTTCTTATTGCCTGAAAGCCAGACGAAGACACAATTCAGTCTCCATTCCACACTGCTCGCTTCAGCTGTGCGGTCAAAAATGTTCCAACTCATCTCGTCCTGTTGCTGAGCAGCTTTTATGGCCTCACACATCATCCTGTACACTTCGGCTCCATAAGGGGAAAACTGAGAGTGTAAAGACGGTGATGACTCATGCTGTTCCTCTGCATCTATTAGTGCCAGGTTTTTGGGGATTGTCAGAGACTTTGTTAGCCTCACTCACCCCTGTCGAAGCTCGCTCACTTCTAGCAGACATGCAAGAGGTGATATCATGCTTTGACAAGACAAATTAGTTTAGGTTCCTCACTTACTTTGCTTTTGGCTTAGCATCTATCAGGTTGCCTTGCAGCTCGAAGATCCTCCATTTGCGTCCCGGCCTGGGCCTAGGATCTTTCTGCACTGGAGTTTGCATGTTCTCCCTCCGTGCATGTGAGGGTTTTCTCTGGGTTTTCCGGCTTCCTGCATAGTCCAAAAACATGCTGAGGTTTGCTGATGTTTCTAAGTAGTCCATAGGTGTGAATGTGAGTGTGATTGTTTGTCTCTGTGTATAGTCCTGCAATAGACTGTCGACCTGTCCAGGGCGTCCCCTGCCTTCGCCCTAAGTCAGCTGGGATAGACTGCAGCCCCTCACGACCCTAATGAGGATTAAGCAGTGTGTAGATAATGGATGGATGGCTCTATCAGGATTACAAATAGTACACAAAAGTCGCTCAATAGGACATCAAATGGAGCTTTTCGTGAGAAGACAAAAAACTGGGACCATAGGTTTTAAGAATATACAGTCTCGTTTGAAGTGGACAAAATGAATCACAGGCATGTCTGGCATATATTGTGCCAGGATACAAATAATTATCAGTCACAAAAATAAAACCATCTGCCTAACATTGTGTAGGTCCACTTTCTGCTTCTCCACCAGTGAATTGGCAGCAGATCCTTTGATTCTTGAGGGTTATGGGTTGGATCCTTCATGAATCAGAATTGTTCCAGTGCATTCCTTGAAAACTTGCTCAGTTTGGGATATGGAGAGTTTGGAAGTCAAGTCAATGCCTTGGGCTCTTGAACGTGTTTCTCATGCCATTCCTAAGTGGTTTTTGCAGTCTGGTGAAGTGTGTTGTCTTGCTAGAGAGGGCTGCCGCCACCAGGGAATACTCTTGTCTTGGGTCACTGAGCTTGGTCTGTAACAATGCTTAAGTGAGTGGTGCATGTCAAAGTATCTACATGAATGTCCCATGTCAGGACCCAAGGTTTCCCAACAGAACATTGCATTATAACAAAATGATCAATGTTATTTACTCCATCTGTCAGAAGTTAGAATGTGGTGGCTGGTTGCTGTAGAAAGTATAGACTTTTCATTGGAACTATGGAGGTGTTAGTGTTAGGCAGAGGCTGGTTTGTTGTCAACTAATAAGTAAGGCACATTACTGTCCTAGAATTAGAGAAGATATGAGAGACGGCAATTTCAAATCCCTTACATTTCCAAATGCATCTTTGCATAGCCAGACTATGGTCTGACCAGCAGAGCTGAGTTGAGTGGACCACCATCACTTTCATCTTGAACTGGAAAGCCGACTGGTCTGTTAGAATGGTGGCGGGAATGAGGAGAAATAAGACTTCTGGCAAATGCAAAATTGTCTTATTTACAAGTCAGGTTTTCTCAGCTGGCTATCTATCCTCCGGTAAGTTCAGAATCACTTTGGTTTTGTTCAAACTTCAGGCTTGGGGATCAGCCAAGGCTTTATTTTTTTAACTTGACTTTGCTGTTGTGTGTGGTTACTATGGCAACTTGACCACCTTTAAAATTGGCTGCATCTTTGTTTTGAGATAAAACAATGAAAACATCTACCTATTATTGTGTAGGTCCATCACACAAAACAGCTCTGACTCAGCAGGACATGGACCTCCTTAGGTATCCTGTGGTGTTGAGCACTGAAACATTGGCAGCAGATTCTTTGGGACTCCTTGGGTATGCACTGGGGCTTCCATAGGTATAGCTTATTTTACAACACATCCCATAGATGCTCAACTGGACTGCATTCTGGGGAGTTTTAAGGCTGAATCAATGCCTTTGACTCCTTGTTGTGTTTCTTGAGCCATTCCTAAGTAGTTTTACAGTGTGGCAGGGCACATTGCCCTGTTGGGGGAGGCTGTTGCTCTCTGGGACTGCTGTTGCCATGAGGGAGATGTGCTTAGTAAACAACACTGTTTAAGTGGGTCAAATGTGTCATAGTAAGGTAACGTTCACATGAATGCCAGGACCCAAATTTTCCCACCAAAACAATGCATTGTATTGATATGATG